>NC_089787.1:19231025-19243525 GCF_040412425.1 Macrobrachium rosenbergii | reverse complement strand
GAGGGAAAGTTGACCCCACCCATAAATTCATTCAGGAGAGGACAACCAAAATTCGCATAATTAATTTATAGCTGGCAACTCTATGGCACGCCGTCCACCCCACTTCGCAACTGACCTCTTTTTGCATAAAGGATATATATATATATATATATATATATATATATATATATATATATATATATATATATATATATATATATATATATATATATATATATATATATATATATGGTTGAAAATATCTGTAATTCGTCAAATATCAACAAAAAAATCAGTACAATATAATAAAGTTAATCGACAATGAATAAATCTGGAATAATGTAACACACAGTATTAACAATCAAATAATTAAAAAAACGGTTGAAAAAGAAAATAAACAAATAGAAGTAACAAATAAATAACAAAAGAACAACGAAATAGGATGAAAGACGCTCCATCAAACAACTGCACCCTGGTTTAAAAGAAGGCGGATTTTTACAAGAGCATAAATATACCGTTGGAAATTCAAGAGTTCCAACACTTTACTCCAGGTGATTTCCCAGCCGTCGAATAAGAGACCCGAATATGTGGTTCCTTCCTTCGCTCGGTAATAAGAAATGAAAGTAAGAAATTGTAATGAGGGGGAAAAAAGTTCTTATTTTTATTTTGGTTTTGTTTTACCTGAGAGTCCCGTTTTCTCTCTCTCTCTCTCTCTCTCTCTCTCTC
The DNA here is from genome assembly GCF_040412425.1 of Macrobrachium rosenbergii. Lineage (NCBI taxonomy): Eukaryota > Metazoa > Arthropoda > Malacostraca > Decapoda > Palaemonidae > Macrobrachium > Macrobrachium rosenbergii. Next base: position 19,242,820 of record NC_089787.1, on the reverse strand, counting down.
TTTCTGTACACACACACACACACATACTGTATATACGTGTGTGTGCATTATATATATATATATATATATATATATATATATATATATATATATATATATATATATATATATATATATATATATATATATAAATATATATATATATATATAATATATATCTATATATATATATATATATATATATATATATATATATATATATATATATATATATATATATATATATATATATATATATATATATATATATATATATATATATTTAGAGAGAGAGAGAGAGAGGCAGGCCTCTCCTCACTTCCTTTCCCATCCCACAGACATCATTGTTCCTAACTTAAATCCTGTTTCATTCAGACTTTGGAGTTTTTTCTTCCTGATTGTTAGGTCAGGTCAGGTCAGGTCAGGTCAAATTCCCCTCCTGGCAGGGGCATCGTAAAAAGATTTACACAGAATGACGCTATAGAAGATTTTTTTTATTATTCAGCAAAACAACTGAACAACGCGAAAAGAAATATAAACCGACAAACGTATTTATTACTTAATTTTTGATGACCACAATGCCATCTTAACTTCTCAGTTTCTTCAAACTTTGGAATCGCTTGTCGCTGCTAAACATAATCCCAAATGGAGAGAAAAATGCAGATATTCTAATGCCCGGCCGAGGTTCGACCTCGCGTCCCGGGTATCAGAACGAGGTGATGTCGATTGCGTGCCCACGAAGAAAAAATACGCTCATATTTATATCTGTCAAGATTCAGATTTATTGACTGGAGCTGGAATAGACCCACCTATACCTTCATAACCAAATATTTAATTGTTCTTTGGTTTTATAGTTTGAAATATATATATGTGTGTATATGTATATATATATATATATATATATATATATATATATATATATATATATATATACTTATAATTATATATATATATATATATATATATATATATATATATATATATATATATATATATATATATATATATATACACACACTTATAATTATTATTATTATTCAGAAGACAAACCTTATTCACGCTGAACAAGCCCACCACAAGGACCATTGACTTGAAATTCAAGCTTCCAAAGAAAATAAGGTGTTCATTTGAAAAAGTAACAGAAGGTAATATGGAACACAGGAAGAAAAGATCACTCATTAGGAAAGTCAAGATAAAATAAATAATAATCAGTAGAATAAAAATGTAAAAAAAAATTATTTAATTGAGTCATGACCAACATGCAAAATATTGATAAGCGTACCACTTCTTTGCTTCACTGGCCAGGACAACACTCACTCCTTTCCAGCGACGCTTGCAGCCGAAGCAACTTTCCGAAGAGAGAGAGAGAGAGAGAGAGAGAGAGAGAGAGAGAGAGAGAGAGAGAGAGAGAGAGAGAGAGAGCAGACGACGACCGACGCCCCATTCCGACCCCCGTTGTTGTCGGTAAATTGTGGAAGCCTTTGAAACTGGGCAGGAAGAAACGTTCTAGGTCTTCACTCACTGATTGCTTGTGTTTCTGTTGATAAGGCGTCGTCGCGCCTTCCTCTCTCTCTCTCTCTCTCTTTCAGTCTTTTGTCGCTGTTTTTGTCGACGCTCGGAAAGGGAAATTGGAGAAATTGGAAAAAGCAATGGCGAGGACATTTTGGCTTCGGAGCCAAGCTTTGTCTTACAGTGGAGGTGGGGAGGGATTCCGCGAGGACTCCCGAGCTACGACGGCTCGCGAGGTTGCGCTGGAACGCCGTGCGAGCGAGTTTTTCGTAACGGACTAGGGTCTCGTTCTGTATGAGTTTAAATAATAATAATAATAATAATAATAATAATAATAATAATAAATAATAATAATAATGATAATATCAACAATGATTTTCTTCAATGATATTTGTTATGACTTCTTCGTATTAGTAATAATATCACTTGTTTTGACCTCAACATGTTAATAATATTGATTTTTTATTTTACTTTTTACTGATAATGGTGATTTTCTTGTTGACTTCTGGACAGCAATAATAATAATAATAATAATAATAATAATAATAATAATAATAATAATAATAATAATAATAATAATTGCATAGAAAAATTTTTTTCTATGCAATTATTTTTTTTCATTCACAGACTTTTTACTTTTATTATAATTTTTACTATTGTTATTCACCATTAAAGCTATTTTAGGAATTAATAGTAATAATAATAATAATAATAAATTGCTTCATCTCGAGAGCACTACTTTTATTCCCACATTATTCATTACCTACGTTTGTAAAATGTATATTTCCCCACCTTTTTTGGAGAGAGAGAGAGAGAGAGAGAGAGAGAGAGAGAGAGAGAGAGAGAGAGAGAGAGAGAATGAAAATGATGGGCTGACGTCAGTGGAGCGTCCTACCATTCAGACAGCCAGGTGGCACCCGTCAAGCTACCTCTTCTATTATTTACTCATCCCTCCTACTACCAGACCCTGGAACTATCTTCAAGTCTGTTTACTTTTATTATTTTATTTATTCTACGTTTTTCCAGTTCGTCTTGGGTAAGGAATATTATTTATATATATATATATATATATATATATATATATATATATATATATATATATATATATATATATATATATATATATATATATATATATATATATATATATATATATAATATATATATGTGTGTGTACACAAACATCTAATTGGCCACAAACAAGGTCATGAGGCTCGCAGCCTCATCTCTGAAAATGAGACATTGTCACATTCGTCCTGTCAACTTGTGATTAATCTTGGATTCGAACCTACGTGCATGACTGCAATGTCTGGATTCCAGGTGCAAGTCGATTGATAGCTCATTGAACAATCAATCTCTCTCTCTCTCTCTCTCTCTCTCTCTCTCTCTCTCTCTCTCTCTCTCTCTCTCTCTCTCTCTCTCATCTGTTTGTCACTGTCGAAAAATTCTTCTATTTCCCATTCGTCATCTCTCAATCCACCATCAGCGCCTTCTCTCTCTCTCTCTCTCTCTCTCTCTCTCTCTCTCTCTCTCTCTCTCTCTCTCTCTCTCTCGTCATCTCTCAATCCATCAGCGCCTTCTCTCTCTCTCTCTCTCTCTCTCTCTCTCTCTCTCTCTCTCTCTCTCTCTCTCTCTCTCTCAAACGGAATTCCTCAATAAAATCACTGGGACACCTGCATAAATTAATTACTGACAGTGTATTAGATAAGCATCTCAGGCTGCCAATATTGGGTTCCAGATGCTGATACCCAAATGGAAATGTTCTTAGTTAACTGGAGGATGACATATCTGTTGAATTAACCACAATGTGGTTAATCTTCTTGATTAACCACATTTTGGGTTTTTTATCACCTGAAGTTAGGTTAATTGGGTTGGCTTTATATTAGGTTAAGTTCGGTTGGGTTTATATCAGGTTAAGTTTGGTTGGGGTAGGTTAATTGGGTTGGCTTTATATTAGATCAACTTTGGTTTGGTTTATATAAGGTTAAGTTTGGGTGAGGGTCAAGTTAGGTAGGGTTTATATCAGGTTAAGTTAGGTTGGGTATAAATCAGGTTAAATTAGGTTGGGTTAAGTTAGGTAAGGTTTATATCAGGTTAAGTTCGGTTGAGTTTATATCAGGTCAAGTTAAGTGGGGTTTATATCAGGTTAAGTTCAATTAGGTTTATATCAGTTTGTTAAGTTGGGTTTATATCAGTTTAAGTTAGGTTGGGTTTATATCAGTTCAAGTATCGTTGAGTTTATATCAGTTCAAGTTACGTTGAGTTTATTTCAGTTTGAGTTTATATCAGGTCAGTTTATATCAGTTTAAGTTACGTTGGGTTTATATCAGGTTTGGTTTATATCAGTTTAAGTTGTGTTGGGTTTATATCATGTTGGGTTTATGTCAGTTTAAGTTAGGATGGGTTTATATCAGGTTGGGTTTATATCAGTTTAAGTTAGATTGGGTTTATATCAGGTTAAGTTCAGTTGACTTTATATCAGGTCAAGTTTGGTTGGGTTTACAACAGTTTAAGTTGGGTTGAGTTTATATCAGTTTAAGTTAGATTGGGTTTATATCAGGTAAAGTCAGTTGGGTTTATATCAGGTTAAGTTAGGTTGGATTTATATCAGGTCAAGTTAGGTTGGGTTTATATCAGGTTAAGTTAGATTGGGTTTATATCAGGTTAAATTAGGTTGGGTTTATATCAGGTTAAGCTAGAATGGGTCTATATCAGGTCGAGTTAGGTTAGGTTGATATCAGTTTGTTAGGTTGGGTTAGTATCAGTTTAAGTTAGAGTGAGTTTATATCAGGTTAAGTTAGGTTGGGTTTATATCAGTTTGTTAGTTTGGGTTTATATCAGGTTAAGTTAGGTTGGGTTTATATCAGGTCAAGTTAGGTTGGGTTTATATCAATTTGTTAGTTTGGGTTTATATCAGGTTAAGTTAGGTTGGGTTTATATCAGGTCAAGTTAGGTTGGGTTTATATCAGTTTAAGTTAGGTTGGGTTTATATCAGGTCATGTAAAGTGGGGTTTATATCAGTTTAAGCTAGGCTGGGTTTATATCAGGTCAAGTAAAGTGGGGTTTATATCAGGTTAAGTTCATTTGGATTTATATCAGGTTAATTTCAGTTGGGTTTATATCAGGTTAAGTTCAGTTGGCTTAATATCAGTTTGTTAGGTTGGGTTTATATCTGGTTAAGTTAAGTTGGGTTTAGGTTAGGTTAAGTTAGGTTTAAAGACGATTGATTTTTCCAGAAACTGAGACAATAGTTGTAAGATCAATGGAGAAGAAATTCATTTTATTCCAAATTATTTACTTACCACCTTTTCGTATAATCTCTCTCTCTCTCTCTCTCTCTCTCTCTCTCTCTCTCTCTCTCTCTCTCTCTCTCTCTCTCTAACTCTCTCTCTCTGTAGCTTTCCAGCTGAAGATTTAAAGAAAGTAAAAAAAAAGAGTGAAAACAGCAGTTCTACATAAAGCAGTATTAACAGGCGTGACTGGACTCGCTTCCCATTCATTGTGAAACAGAAATCTCTTTTCAAGGGAATTTTTTTTTTAATGTTGCAAAAAGGGAGAGGAAAAGGGGGACTCCAGAAGTCAAGATGATAAATTGCAGGGGTTGGAAGGAACAGAAAGTGGGTGCATGAAGATTTATGAAGAAGGAGAGAGAGAGAGGTGAATATTTATTCTGCGGTTTCTGAAGACTGGGGTGGGAATAAGATTGCATGTGGAGGCGAGAGAATTCTGGCATTTTTTGTATATATATATATATGTATATATATATATATATATATATATATATATATATATATATATATATATATATATATATATATATATATTATACACACACATATACACCTAAACCTTTCTTTCTCTAAATATCTAATGGCTGGACACACACATCAAAGTGTACAAGAAACGGCTCTTTCACCAATGCTGACAGCCCACCCATTTTAGACCCCTAGAAAATTGCCCAAAACGAGCCATGCCCCATGCCACCCACATACCAATCTCTGACAGAACAACAGAATGACGAATACCCTCACTACGGTGCCCTTTGAAAGAGGGCAAAAAGAAGAGAGAGAGAGAGAGAGAGAGAGATAGACAATTCTCTAATGCAATATTGCAGACCCCCATTTCCAAATCATTTTGGAGGTTAATGCAATGTAATGCAATTTAATTGGCAGCCGGTTTGTTTAGTGATTGCCAGCAGTAATGAAGTCAGCCGAGTGGCGTTGTGAAGTCTAGCAATTAAGTCGCAAACTGTATTACTCTCGTAAGTTGAAGAGTGGATGTAATACCTCGGTATTTTGGAGAGAGAGAGAGACAGAGAAAAGGACTGAATCTCTTTACTTGAGTGTTTGGTTATTTATCTCAATTCCATTCACTCTTTCAAGCTGTTTAGTGTGCGGGCTTTGTGCTTGTATAATAATAATAATAATAATAATAATAATAATAATAATAATAATAATAATAATAATAATAATAATAATAATAATTTCACAGTGTTGCCAGTAGGATCGAGCAGGTTTTCGAAAGCTCTCGTTTTATCTATCTATCTATCTATCTATCTATCTATCTATCTATCTATCTATCTATCTATCTATCTATATATATATATATATATATATATATATATATATATATATATATATATATTTACACTTACATCATTGTGGATTACTTCACCATTTTAGTGACTAATTATGTGATTATGAGATTTTTATGAATAATAATAATAATAATAATAATAATAATAATAATGTTGATATAATAACTGTTGCATTGGGCCATTATAGGCCACAGAAAGGTCATATATATATATATATGTGTGTGTGTGTGTGTGTGTGTGAGTAGATATATATATATATATATATATATATATATATATATATATATATATATATATATATATATATATATATATATATATATATATATATATATGGGGTTTCTTGATAATCTTTTGAGAGATAATTGGAAATAATTTCCTCCCTTTGATAATCTGTGAGTAAAAGATCATTCCCTCGCCTTGATAACCTTTTGGAAGGGGCAGAGATAATTTCATCGATACCTTGGAAAGACGAGAGATAACTTTTTAATAATCTTGGTAAAGAGAAGGGATAATTTCCTTTGATAATCTTTGGTAAGACAGGGAAATCATTACCTTGATTTGTTATTAAAATACAGAGATAATTTCTTTTGATGATTTTTGTGAAAGGAGATAATTTCTTGGTTAATCTCAGGAGAGAGGAAATAATTCTTTGATAATTTTAGGAAAGAAGAGACAATTCTGTGGTAATCTGAAGGAGGGAAGAGATAATTCTCAGATAGTCTTGGAAAGTTGAGATCATTCTCTGATAATCTTTGGAAAAAAACAGACAGTTATCTTATAGTCTTTGGAAAGAAGAGATAATTCTCTGACAGTCTTTGGAAAGAAGAGATAATTCTATGGTAATTTTTGGAAAGAAGAGATAATTATCTGACAGTCTTTGGAAAGAAAAGATAATTCTTTGATAATTTTTAGAAAGGAGAGATCATTCTCTGATAATCTTTGGAAAGAAGAGACAATTCTTTGGTAATCTTTGGAAAGAAGAGATTCTTTAATTCTTTGGTAATTTTTGGAAAGAAGAGATAATTCTCTGACAGTCTTTGGAAAGAAGAGATAATTTCCTTAATAATCTTACGAGGGACAGATGCTGTCACTACTAACCTTTCCAATGATTATCAAAGAGATCATTTTAACCGACAATCACTGGATAAACACGGAGGAATAATCTCGAGACAATCGTTGGAAAAGAGCCGAGAGATAACGGTATATCATTTCTTGATAATCATAAATCATTTCGATCATTTCGGCATATACTTTTGGCCATGTGATGAATGTGAAGTGAACGTGGCTAATGTGATGTGTATGGGTAATGTTCCAATGTTCCGGAGAAGCTTCTGAATGTTATCAATCATTTTTAATGTTTCTCCTTTTCTTTAGTCTTGTCTCTTATGCCTCTGTTGCACGGAGTTAGGAGGCTCACTGGACTCTAATATCAAGACTTTTTTTTTTTTTTTTGGTCTAAAGTGTCTTGTTGTTTCCATGATACTGACTGATTTCCTTATTTCTTTTATTTGTATTTAAGCAGATTTTAATTTATTCCTCTTAATCAGTGTTATGTTATTATTAAATTAACCTTGTAATGATTAATATGTGTCAGTTTAGTTGATATTATGTATATATATATATATATATATATATATATATATATATATATATATATATATATATATATATATATATATATATATATATATATATTGTGTATATATATCTATGTATATATATAATGTCTGTGTATATATATGTATATACATATATATATATATATATATATATATATATATATATATATATATAATGTATATATATAATATATATATATATTTTTTTCTAATTTATTAGATATCAGTTTTCACTTTTATAAATCTGAAATATTTCATAATGTCCTTTTCTCCTTTCAGGTGAGTCGTGAATATCCTTCAAGTCAGTAGCAAGTTCAGGTGAATCATGTGAGTAGAAAGTAGGAATAATTACCGGGTTATAATCCTGATTGATCTAATATGATCTTAATATACGAATACTGGCAGGGAATATCTTTTTATAATTGAAGTTTTAGGTGAAATACAGGTGTGGCATGGCCTCTGCTATATCCTGGATTCCTCAACCCCACCTGCCACGCAGGTGAAAGTTTGAAAGTAATACCCCAATTCAGCTGTCCTAAAATAAACTGCAATATCTTCAAAATTTTCGAAATTGAGATATACCAACTACTGGGCTCGTGAATCTCTTAATACACAAGTTACTGCAGTTTCAGAATGCTTCTTCGATGCTTTCCACGAGTATTTAGGGGGTCCCACTTGCAGTATCTGCAAAATCAGTAGTAAGGCGAGGGAAAACTGCAGTATCTAAAATTTTGCTCAATTTTGTATTTTTGCAGATACTGTAGTCTTCCATTTTAGGGCAGAATGGACTTCTGTACTTATCACCTTCCATATTTTGGTTATTTCTTCCTATGCCACCATTTTGGATGTGATGAATTTTTTAATATTTCTCTTCAACTGATTGTTAATTGTATAAAATACAGGTCAGTATAGGTTATAAGAAACTAGCGGAATTGCTGTTTAATATAAGATACCAAGAAAATAGATTAATTGCCTTTCATGACAGTTGAATCTAACTTGGGTTGACACAAAGCAGTGGTTCTCAACATTCTTGGCCCATGCACCCTTCCACCATATGTCAGAATGTTATCTCCCTCTTCCCAAAATTGTCTGCCTCAAATAATATGCTTTTAATACTAAAAATTGTCTGTCTCAAATAATATGCTTATAATACTAAAAATCCATGGTCACAATTCCCCTTCCCCACTCTGAAACTCCTGAAATTTCCGCCTGGTTGAGAACCAATGATATAAAGGATTCATCATCCTCTCCATTCTTGAGGTGCAGACACTTTATCTATCTCCTTGGGAAAAGTCTGCGACAAAACGAAGGGACGTATTCTATTCGTCCCGTCTCGTACAGGAGTTGACGTCCGTACGTGTATAGTTCTCGTATTTGTGCCGTAACTATCGACCGTTTAGGGTGTACCCACCTATCGACGGATTATTAAAGCAACCATGTCAGCTTACTGGGGAGAACACTTTGCACAGATACGAATCGAGTCATACAAATTGACACACGATACATAAACAATGACCGCAATAAATTCAACGTCCTCGCCTACGGAGACGGAAATTATCCACTCCATTTTTTTCATACATTCTCATACATTCTGCCTCTTTATGCCCGTCATCGATTACCCCCAATTTAAAACGGAATTGACGACCATAGTGATTCGGCAGGTAATGGTATTCATGAGAGGATTAGGATCACATAAAGTAGGGATAGTGTTTGCCAGCCGTGACAGATTGGCGCGCGTTGTGTGCTCGTGCCTGTGTCTCGTTGCAAATTGGAACATGATGCTGTACTAATTGTGATTTTTTTTGGTGGGGAGGAGGGGAGGGGTGTTTAGGGGGGGAGGGGTTATGTCAGATGCTTACATGAGCACAATACGGTAATGAGTTTATACTTTGTATTCTTAGTTCGTGTCCACATTAAGATTAGTTCCTAATGGGCTGTGTCGAGATTTAGGAAATCACACCAAAAGTAGGTTTGTCCAAATTAAAGGAGAGAGAGAGAGAGAGAGAGAGAGAGAGAGAGAGAGAGAGAGAGAGAGAGAGAGAGAGAATCTCAAGACATCTCCCAAAAATAGTTAGCAAATTAAATCAATCGCAACACAAAGATCAAGAGGCCTTCTCCATTTCATCCTGCGAGATATTGCAAGATGATCCTGGGCGAGAGGATCAGACCGGGCAGATAATCCCCCCCTCCCCCTTCCCTCCCCTTCCCTCCTTCCACCCCCTCCCTTATCCACCTCCTTCACTGCACTTTCCCATTCCCCTTCCCTCCCCACGACCCAATCGGGTCACAAAATCCACGGGACACAATGAAAAATTCATCGAGTCTCCAGTCTGGAAAACATGGATGCTGTACCTCTCAAAACTTGGTCCTAATCTCCTCAGCCTCATCTTAAGGAGAGAAATTCTCTGCAGGGATTAAGAAAAGAGACGAGGGAGGGAGGTAGGAGGTAGGAGGGGGGTGAGGATGGGTAGGAGGTAGGAGGTAGGAAGGGTAGAAGGGGACACAGGAGAGGAGGAAGGGGTACGGTTGCAGAGTTTGGGAGAAAGAGAGAAACGAAGAATCGAAAAACCGGAGGATGGAAAAGTGAGGAGGAAGAGGAAGAAGAGGAAGGAAAAAAGGTAAATTTAATTAAGCGTCTTACTCTGAGGTATCAGTTTCTTCTTCCTCTTCTTCTTCCTCTTCTTCTTCTTCTTCTGGTGTTGTTGGGTCTCTCTTGTGACGGCGTTGTTTTTCATTGTTCGAGATGAAAGGTTTTCAGAAAGTGATGAAAAATGTATAAGTGTGTGTGTGTGTGTGTGTGTGTGTGTGTGGTCTCGAAAGCTGTTCTACCCGTCAACAACAGCAGCAAGAACAGCAGCAGCAGCAGCAACCAGGAGGAGAGGTGCTGTTGTTGCTGTTGTTGTTGTTTAGGATTGCGTTTTGTTGTTGTTTTTCGTTGAGTTATCTGACACTGTTTGTGTCGATCCTTTTGTTGTTTATAGCAATGGTGATCAGGCTTTCCAAGATGGTGGTCTTTTGGACTTTTTCCTCCCCTTCCCCCTTCCCCTTCCCCAACCCCCTCCCCTCCCCTACCCATCTCCCTTCCCCCCTCCTCCTCCTCCCCTTCCCCAACCCCCTCCCCTTCCCCTTCTTTCCCATTCCCTCTTCCCTCCCCTCCCATAACCTCCTACTTTGCCTTCTCCCTCATTCACCCCCTTCCCCCTTTCCCCACCCCACCCAGTGAGGTTTGGAAGTGTCTCGCATCCTTACGACCGGTGTTCCCGAAAGATGGGTCTTTGCCATGGCACCTGTGTAGGCCTCCCACGGTCTACTATTTGCCTCCTTATCGATTGATTAATTACTTGATTAATTGATTTATTTATTTAGTTATTTATTTTTTTACTTATTTATTTATGTACTTATTTATTTATTTGTGTGTTTGGTAAATCATTACATTTAATTCATTATTAATCATTATACAATCTTGCAGACAAGTTGACTGTATAAAGGATTATTAATAACATTGATAATTATCATAATGAATTATGAATATATGATCCTCATTATAATAATTAAAATTTTAAAATATTTTTACCGCTACATAATCTACATAATTTCAGGACTCTTTCTACAAAAAAACTTCGTAAAAATGTAAAAAAAATAATATAATGAAAATATAATGAAGATATAACAACGCTAATAATATACATAATATAAGGATTCGTACTACAAAAAAAACTTTAACAATTCAAATATAATAAAGAATATAATGAAAATTATGTCACATAATCTATATAATTTTAGGATTCTTGCTAAAAAATAATTTTTTATGTATAAAAATATACCCGCTCAAAAAAACATAGATTAAAAAATAAGATAAAGATTTAAAACTCTACATAATATAAAGATTCTTACCACAAAAAAGCATAAAAATAAAAAAAAAATAAAGAATATAATAAAAATGTAACAAAGATATTAAAACACTACATAATCTAAATAATTTTAGGATTCTTACTAAAAAAATTTTTACAAGTAGAAATATGCCCACTCAAAAAAAAAATATAGATAAAAATATATAATAAAGATAAAAAACACTTCATAATCTACAT
>NC_089787.1:19186025-19226025 GCF_040412425.1 Macrobrachium rosenbergii | reverse complement strand
TGAAACCTGCCGGAGGTTGAGGTTTAATGAAGAAGTTGAAACTTGCTGAAGTTTGAGGTTTAATGGAGAAGTTGAAACTTGCTGAAGTTTGAGGTTTAATGAAGTTGAAACTTGCTGAAGTTTGAGGTTGAATGGTGACGTTGAAACTTAATGGAAGTTTGAGGTTTAATGAAGTTGAAACTTGTTGAAACCTGCTGAAGTTTGAGGTTTAATGGTGAAGTTGAAACTTGCTGAAGTTTGAGGTTTAATGAAGAAGTTGAAACTTGCTGAAGTTTGAGGTTTAATAGTGAAGTTGAAACTTGTTGGAGATTGAGGTTTAAATGGTGAGGTTGAAACTTGCTGGAGGTTGAGGTTTAATTGGGAAGTTGAAACCTACCAAAGGTTGAGGTTTAATGGTGAGGTTGAAACTTGTTGGAGGTTGAGGTTTAAATGGTGAGGTTGAAACTTGCTGGAGGTTGAGGCTCAATGGCGAGGTTGAAACTCAATGGAGGTTGAGGTTTAATGGTGAGGTTGAAACTTGTTGGAGGTTGAGGCTCAGTGGTGAGGTTGAAACTTAATGGAGGTTGAGGTTAAATGGTTAGGTTGAAGGTTGTTGGAGGTTGAGGCTCAATGGTGAGGTTGAAACTTAATGGAGGTTGAGGTTTAATGGTGAGGATGAAACTTGTTGGAGGTTGAGGCTCAATGGTGAGGTTGAAACTTAACGAAGGTTGAGGTTTAATGGTGAGGTTGAAACTTGTTGGAGGTTGAGATTCATTGGTGAGGTTGAAACTTAATTGAGGTTGAGGTTAAATGGTGAGGTTGAAACTTGTTGTAGGTTGAGGCTCAATGGTGAGGTTGAAACTTAATGGAGGTTGAGTTTCACTGGTGAGGGTGAAACCTCCTGGAGGTTAACGTTTAATGGTGAGGTTGAAACCTCCTGGAAGTTGAGGTTTAAAGAGGAAATTAAAACACCCTGGAGGTTGAGGTTTAATGAGGAAGTTGAAAGTTGAAGCATGAGGTTGCAGGCAGAGTTTGAGACCAGTAGATTGAGGTTGAAGGCTGAGGTAATTCAACCTCGCGGAAGGGAGCACCGACAGGCAGGAAGCCCAGGGGTTTGAAGAACGGGGTTGCAGGATGGGGATTGTGGAAGGGGGGGGAGGGGGTTTGGGGAGGCATTCAATATCCTCGGGTCATAAATATTCATAATGGAGCCAGGGCTGATATTACTGAGGTATTGTGGGAGACGGAACGAGCTGCGCAGGAAGAACGAGAGGAAGAACAAAAAGAAGAAGAAGAAGAATTCAAGAGAAGTGAAAGAAAGCATAAAAAATCAAACAGAATATAAATCAGGATATTGGAATAGTCTGCAGGGTTTTAATTTCGCGGTAGACCTTTTTTTTAATTCCCGGAAAATCTCTTAACTCTGAAATCGTCTTTTATCCCAAATATTTACCCGAGAATGAATATTCATTATCGCTGTTGGATGATTCGCGGGATATTATGAAACGCGAAATGAGCGAAAATAAAATCCCAGTGAAATAAATGGTCCATTTTAAAGTGAATTTCCTTAGGGCTTAATGTTGTACTCCATAAATTTGGTTTCAAGTTCTAAATACTCGATTTCATTTTCTGGTGCTGGGATCTTACGTATATGTAAATTAAACATTATATTCCCCAGTAAGACCCTGACATTATCCAATATCACAAGTCAATTTAAAAGCCAGAATTGTAAAACAGTATTTTCTCTAAATCTCAGAATCTGATAGTTTGAGATCCGTGGACATTATACTATTAATTAGAAAACTTTTTGAGTTTTCCATCTGATATAATCATAGTAATTTTTCTGTTATTATTATTATTATTATTATTATTATTATTATTATTATTATTATTATTATTATTATTATTATTATTATTATTATTACTACTTCTGCAGTCACAATGAATATTATAATCTCTGACCTAGAAAAAGCAATTTTCATAAATCAAAATTGGCAGTGATTACCACAATATAAGTGATGCACTTTTAAAATACCACTCTTTCTGTGCCAAAACAAAAGATAATGGAAAACTTATTTATTATTATCCTCCGAGACATGCCACCGTTGCCTTCGCAAGCATGCTTCCAGAAAATGGAATGTCTTCGAGGAATGATCATTTCCAGGGGAATCTGGAGCCTGGAACTGGAAGAGCAGTGCATTGAGAGAATTTATGGCGAAAGAATATCAGTCTGAGGAATGTAGTCTTTGACAGACAAGAGACTTTTGAAGTGCTGAAACTGTCAAGAAAAATTAAGCGTGAACTCAGAAACTTGTCGTTTGGCTGGCGTTGGATGTGAGTAATGGCTGGGAGAGAGAGAGAGAGAGAGAGAGAGAGAGAGAGAGAGAGAGAGATGGCATTATTGGTCTGATTTGTTACGACATAGGGATACGAGAATACAAGATGATTGTATACATATGATGAAATGATATTTTCTCTTCTCTCTCTCTCTCTCTCTCTCTCTCTCTCTCTCTCTCTCTCTCTCTCTCTCTCTCTCATGGCAACAGAGGCATACTAGAATTTAGGTAAATTCTCTCTCTCTAAAGGGAACAGAGGGCTACTGGAATTTAGGTAAAGTCTCTCTCTCTCTCTCTCTCTCTCTCTCTCTCTCTCTCTCTCTCTCTCTCTCTCTCTCTCTCTCTCTCTCTCTCAAATGCAATAGAAGTATACTGCATACTTAGATAATCTCTCTCTCTCTCTCTCTCTCTCTCTCTCTCTCTCTCTCTCTCTCTCTCTCTCTCTCTCTCTCTAAAGGCAACAGAGGCATACTGGAATTTAGGTCAACTCTCTCTCTCTCTCTCTCTCTCTCTCTCTCTCTCTCTCTCTCTCTCTCTCTCTCTCTCTCTCTGCCCCAAATCAGATGGCTGGCTGTTCCCAAAGGCGATTATTCAAACACTGTATAAAAAGTACATTATGCTGATTCCCTCTGAACGCATCGTCCATCTTCCTCTCCGGTTACTTGAATAAAGCAGAAAATAGAAAAGAAGCAGAAAGGACGTCCATAAAATAGAAAATAAGAAGCAGAAAAAACGAGTGAATGAGGCGAAAGAGAAGATTAGTGAATAGGGTGAAGGTTGGTAAACAGAAGGTTAAAAGAGGTGGTTGGTGAATGGAAGACTTTTCTATTTACTTGAATAAGAGTTGGAAATTATTGGCCAGTTCAGGAAAACGTGGTTTTAAAAAGTAATAGAAAAATAGGAGACCTATAAAGTATGGTTATATATTAAATAAAAGATTGGTTAATAGAAGAATTATCTATTTATCTGAACAAGAGTTAGAAAATATTAGCCAATTGAGGAAAAGGTGCTTTAGAAAACAGAAAAATAAGGGAAGTATAAGACATGGTGATATATTACCTTTAATAGAATAAAAGATTGGTAAATAGAAGAATTGTCTATTTGCTTGAACACGAATTGTAAAATATTCCAAAATATTCGCCAGTTGAGGAAAAAAATTTCTATTTAAACAATGGAAAAATGTATGGTGGTATATTACCTTGAATAAAGAATACGATTGGTAAACAGAAGAATAATCTGTTTACTTGAATAAAAGTTAGAGAATATTGGCCGATTGAGGAAAAGGTGCTTTAAAAAACAGAATACTGGGGGAGCTATAAGGTATGGTGAAATATGACCTCGAATAAAGGAAAATGATGGTAAACAGAAGAATTGTCTATTTACTTGAATGAGAGTTGGAAAATAATAGCCAACTGAGGAAAAGGTGCTTGAAAAAATAGAAAAATAGGTGAACTATAATGTAAGATATTTTTAAAGGAAGCTAATTTTTTGTTGAAGTAAAATCTTATCTTAAATGAAGTCAAACAAATAAACGAAGAAGAAAAGAGAAGAAAAAAAAAACAAAGTAAAAGGTTCATATTGCAATTCATCAAATCTATTTTTTGATGGATCAGTATCAGTGGTCTGTACATTTAAAAAGCAAAATAAAAAAAACCTAGTAAAATTCACGTTTTGAAAAACCCTTGCTGTAATTTTTATGCATTTTATTTTGAAAACCAGGCTTCAAGTTTTTTGAGAAAGAAGATTCTGTTTTTGTTGTATATTTAAATACATCTAAACATTTTCCTTGTCAAAGCTTCTTTGACATCTGAAATCATTTCCATCGATCAAAGCATTTCATTGCTGTGTCAAATCATCTTCATTATTTTCAAGGCCGCAGAATTATTTTGATCATTCATAATAACGTTTTGATAAAGCAGAATATTCTGTAATTATTCGCAAAACTGACACTTTCAATATGATAAACTTTTCAGTCAGCTGGAAACTATTTATATTTTTATGATTTTGATATCTGTTTGTAAAACCAATCGAGATTTTTAAAATCTTTCTTTGGTCGTTTTTAAAACCAAGATTTTTTCCTCCTTGTTTTTAAAACCAAGATTTTTTTTAAATCTTTGCTTGTTTTTAAAACCAAGATTTGAAAAAAAATCTTTGCTTGTTAAAACCTAGATTTTTTTTATCTTCGCTTTTTTTAAAACCAAGATTTTTTTAAATCTTTGCTTGTTTTCAAAACCAAGATTTGAAAAAAAAATCTTTGCTTGTTAAAACCTAGATTTTTTTTTATCTTCGCTTGTTTTTAAAACCAAGATTTTTTAAAAACTCTTTGCTCGTTTTTAAAACCAAGATTTTTTCTCTACTTGTTTTTAAAACCAAAGCTATTTATTTTGTCTTTGCTTATCATCAGTATAAATCGACACTTGATTGTGTGCTATTGATACCCTAGAATTCTAGATACGTTCTAGTGTTTTCTTGACAACAGAATGGACTAGAATATAGAATTAGGGTCAAAGACCAATCGCTGAGACCTATGAGGTCATTCAGCGCTGAAGCGGAAATTGACAGTAGAAAGGTTTGAAAGGCGTAACGGGGGAACACCTCCCAGTTGCACTATGAATCAGTTGTTAGGAGAGTGTTGAGGAAAGTCAGATGGAAGAAAGAGAATATGAACGGAGGTACAGTAATAGGAATTAAAGGGGTCGCAGCTAGTGCCCTAAGAGACGCCGCAAAGAACCTTAAGTGATGCCTGTTACCTTCTGCAATTCTTTCAAGTGGAGACCATATTCTTTGGAAGCTTGAATTTTAAGTCAATGCTGTGAGCTTGTTCCATATACATAGGGTTTATCTTCTGAATAATAATAATAATAATAATAATAATAATAATAATAATAATAATAATAATAATAATACCTCATGACGGGAATTAATAATAAATCACATTGAAATCGTACTTAACATATCTAAGAATCTTTCTTGTTCAATATCAATATTCTCCTACTACACAAGACGTCCAGATCTTGATGACTGTTAAAATATGTGATTGATTGATTTGTTTACGCGATCTAGCGCCACATTCGCCTTCATGAAAAGCAAATCAAAGCAAAGAAATGTCAGATATCAGGGAGACATTGATTCAGTCCATGAATATTTTATAAAAATACACAATATTATCGTTTCAGGATTCTATAAATGACATCCCCTGAAGAGAGACAATTCCTTCAGACCAGCTCCGAGGCTCCACCTGATTTTGTACACCACACCCGCCCCCTCAACCTTTCCATTAGTTTACCTCATCAAGATGAATGACTTTAACTTAATCAGGGTGGCTCTCTCTCTCTCTCTCTCTCTCTCTCTCTCTCTCTCTCTCTCTCTCTCTCTCTCTCTCTCTCCTTAAAGGCTACA
Source organism: Macrobrachium rosenbergii (assembly GCF_040412425.1). NCBI lineage: Eukaryota > Metazoa > Arthropoda > Malacostraca > Decapoda > Palaemonidae > Macrobrachium > Macrobrachium rosenbergii. The sequence continues at coordinate 19,220,311 of NC_089787.1, read as the reverse complement.
GAGGCATACTCCATATATAGATAATCTCTCTCTCCTTAGAGGGTACACAGGCATACTGCATATTTAGATAATCTCTATCTCTCTCTCTCTCTCTCTCTCTCTCTCTCTCTCTCTCTCTCTCTCTCTCTCTCTCTCTCTCTGTGATTCGTCGGCGTGATTTGCATGTATAAATCGTGAGCGGAGCAGCCCTCCACTACCTGGGGAAATTAAAACTTCCGTCGGCCCCCGGTTAAAAAATTTCCGAAAAGAAGGATCCAAGTTTCTGCGCCGTGAGGTGGTCCCTTCTGTGAATCCCGCCGGCCTTGTAAGAGAGAGAGAGAGAGAGAGAGAGAGAGAGAGAGAGAGAGAGAGAGAGAGAGAGAGAGAGAGATTTACCTTAATTCCAGTACACCTCTGTTGCCGAGAGAGAGAGAGAGAGAGGGGTGAGAGAGAGAGAGAGAGAGAGAGAGAATTTGCCTAAATTCCAGTACGTCTCCGTTGCCGAGAGAGAGAGAGAGAGAGAGAGAGAGAGAGAGAGAGAGTACCTAAATTCCAAAAATTCCAGTACGCCTCTGTTGCTGAGAGAGAGAGAGAGAGAGAGAGAGAGAGAGAGAGAGAGAGAGAGAGAAACCTTTTGAGGGAAACCTTGCCAGCGACAAGACTTTTGTCTCCGAGAATCCTACGGAATTGAATCCTTGAGGCTCGCGCCGCCAGTGCGCGTTTCCAAATCCTGTTTTACGGAATCCTTGCGAGTCCCTTCAGTTGCAGACTTCACGGTCGTGTTGTTGAATGTCCTAGCAAGTCCCAAGAGCCCTAAAAGCTATCAGATCCATGATAATGTCTCTGTAGAATCCTTGTGAGTCCTACCAGTTGTGATAGACAGGGTCCTGTTTCTAGAATCCATCGTCAGATGGGTAAACAAAGAGTAACTCGGTTTAGAAGTTTGGGAGAAAGAGGAAGTGAAAATGTGGCTCGGCAGGCTGGCTGGTGACCAACTGGTTCACCTATTGTATGGGATATCATATATAGATATAGATATAGATAGATAGAGAGAAAGATATAAAAAAAAAAATTTCTGCCCAATATCAACAAAACCAAAATCAGCCGAAAAACTAAGGACAAAAGTGGTTAAAATCAAGACACTCCCCTCCCCCATACCCTACCCCCACCGGAAAAAACGTCCCCAACCCCCAGACGAAAAAAAAATTTGGGGAGCGGGGGGCTTCGCTCCCCTGAATATGTTAAGCCTCGGCGGATCTAAGTAAGGAGATTTAATTAAATACACGTTGCCGAGAAAAAGAAAAGAAAAAATTACGGAAAAACTCGGAATATGCAAACAAGTATATTAATGAATTTCTTACCTCGACTTGTTAAGAGGAGATTCAAACATTTCTTCAGGTTTTTTTTTTTTTTGGGAAAATTTGGCCTGAGGAGTTTTTTTTAGTATATATTTTTTTAACTACTTTTCTTGACATTTTTCGAATTATTTTTTGACGTTGGACGTTTGTTCATTCTGCGCGCGTGCGTGCGCGCGCGTGTGTGTGTGTGTGTGTGTGTGTTTTTGCATTTCATTGTTTTTTACATTTGGGAATTTTTTTTCTAAGAACTTTTTTTATTCAAAGTTTTTTTTTTCGTTTTTTGAACATTCTTGAGTATTTCTGTTTATATATATAATAATGTGTGTATATATAGATAGATATATAGATAATATATATATATATATATATATATATATATATATATATATATATATATATATATATATATATATATATATATATATATATATATATACAAACACACACTTCAGTAACGTACGATATGTAATTTTTATACACTCAGTTTCGTGGCCACTTTTCTTTGTTCTTTTAAACTGTATATTATATTTTTTCCTAAGATCCGATTCCATTGCAATGGAATAATTTTACATTTCTTTACTTTTTTCTATTTTCACTTATCGCTTTCTAATTTTTTTTATTGCCAATCTGGTTTTCATTTTATTCCAAAATATATAATGATCCTGCCTATGTAAGGAACACATCTTGCACTGCTAAAAACCTGTTTTTTTCCAATTAATTTCTTTTTTGTCGAAACCCTCATACGAGAACATATATTTCTTTTTCTATTTCCATATTTATTCGTTCTCTTCCAGTCCTTCTACTTTCGAATTCTCTCAGATCTTGATAACTTTCTCGTTTTCCCTAACTTCTCATTTTCCCCTCACTCTCATGCGAATGGCGAAACACAAAAGAAGGAAGTGAGTTCCAGATTCTAGGCGTGTATGAAATAGTAGACAAATTGTGTATCTAAATATTACTGGAACCGGAACTGGAATATAAAATTTAGGTCAAAGGCCAAGCGATGGGACCTACGAGGTCATTCAGCGCCGAGGGAAATTGAGAGGAAAGGAGGGTTGACAGGTGCAACAGGAGGTGAGCCTCGCAGCTGTACTGTGACTCAGTTTTTAGGAGAGGGTTAAGGTAAGGCAAAGTAGAAGAGAGAGAATATGAACAGAGGTACAGTAAAAGGAATGAAAGGGGTTGTAATGCCTACAGTGCACAGCATGAGGTGCACTGACGACACTACCTCCCCTACGGTGTCTAATTGTTATGAATTTAGGGAGTTTCAAATGGATTATTGAAGTGGTAACACACCCACCTCTTCTAAAAAGATGTCAAATGAAATTCCATATTCTGTCATGGTGTAATATCGTCTAATTATGTATAATTACCCAATTATTATAATTATATGCGATGATCTCATTATTATTAATTCTATATAATCGTCGAACTTATTACATCGTAGGGATTATTCAGGAAACACCAAGTGAGCGGCTAATTATATATGCAGTTGGTAATTATTAAGAAAATTCAAAATGAATTTTGTGGGAGTAATCTCTCAATCGCGAATTAAAGATTGGAATTAAATGCAACAGTGGTTAAATTTATATGCAGTTAATCTCTGCCAACAAATTCAAAATGAATTTTAAAGAAATCATCTGGTAATTTAATGGCAAATTGAAGATAAAATAAATTAATTTTAAAGAAAGACTCTCTTAACCTATTAGAAAATTAAATTTACCAATTAAATGCAGTGCTAGCTAACTGTTTATGCAATTCATTTCTGTCAAGAAAATTCAGAGTGAATGTTATAAAAATAATCTCTGAACCTAATGAGAGATTGAATTTGGAACATTACTTTTGATTTTTCTTGACAAGAATCCTTTGCATATACAATTAGGTAGCACTGCATTTAATTTGCATATTTAATTTGTTATTAGGTTAAGGGATTATTTCTACTAAATTAATTTTCAATATATAATTATGTAACATATAATTATATATTGTAATATAATTAGCCACTGTTTGCGTTTCCTGAATAATCTTTACAACGTTACAAGCTTGGTGATTATATAGAATTGATAATAATTAGGTGATCATATGATTATAATAATTGGGTAATTGCATATAATTATTCGATATTATACCATGACAGAACATGGAATTTCACTCTTTTTGTGGGATTCCAGAATCATTTGACATCTTCTGGAGAGGCAAGTGTCTTGAATTCTCCTAACTTAATTTGTCATTAGACTTGAAGGTTATTTCTATAAATTTCATTTTGAATTTTCTTAATAATTGTGTATTGCATTTATAGTTATGTATTGCTTGTATAATGTATTGCTTTTATAATTATATATTGTATTTATATTTATGCATATATAGTTATATATTGCATATATAATTATTTATTGCATGTATAATTATTTATAGCATGTATAATTATATATTGCATACATAACTATATATTGCATATGTAATTAGACGTTGCATGTATAATTATACATTGCATATATACTTATTTATTGCATATATATATATATATATATATATATATATATATATATATATATATATATATATATATATATATATATATATTATTGTATATGTAATTATATATTGCATATATAATTATGTATTGCATGTGTGATTATATATTTCACATAGCATTATATATTGCATATATGATTATTTAGTGCATAATAACTGTTTCCTGAATCGACCCTACAATATAAAAAGTTAGACGATTTAAAGACAAAAAAATCAAAGACACAAATTAATCGCAGAAAAGCTCCGGCGTTGAAGCCTTAAGCAGTAAGCAAGCATGGAGGCAAGCATGGAAGCAACCAAGCAAGTGGTTTTGTTGACGCCATTACCTAATGATATCAGGCCACTCAATTAGCCATAAACATGGCGTCCCCTTGCTCTTGCGTGTCGTCTTCGCCGAGAACGCGTTCCCGGAACGACCTTCGGAGCCTCCTCGGAGCCATAGTGGACCCCGCAACGGCTCCAGCGAAGTTTTAATGGATTCTGAGGCTTGTGTCCTGTATTTAAGTTATCCCCGGCCCTCTTTGGCCCTCCCGAAATACCCCTGGGAAACACTGGAAGCTTACTAAGGCTGTTCGGTGAACCGAATTGTGCTTGGTGAGGCTGTGAATATTTGGTGAAGTAGATTTTAAATTTCTACGGTTATTTGACTGCTTTGCCGTCGCATTGCGTTTTAAACCGTCTCATTTGCGTTTTGACCAAGCAGGGACCATTGATTTGAAATTCAAAGCTTATAAAGATTATTATTATTATTATTATTATTATTATTATTATTATTATTATTATTCAGCAGATGAACCCTATTCATAAGGGACACGCCCACAGGGACCATTGATTTGAAATTCCTTATAAAGATTATTATTTGATTTTAATTATTATTATTATTATTATTATTCTAAAGATTGATTTATTATTATAAAGATTATTATTATTATTATTATTTATTATTATTATTATTTATTATTATTATTATTATTATACAGAAGATAAACCTTATTTATACGGAACACTCCTACAGGGACCATTGACCATTCAAGCTTCCAAAGAATATGGTATTTATTAGAAAGAAGTAACAGAAAGTAATGGGAAATTCAGAAAGAGGAGATCGCTTATCAAAAAAGAAAAATTAAATTAACAAATTAAGAAATAAAGAGATAAAAATGGAAGAGGTTTACATCTCTGGCACTCTCTCCTTGCTTATGTTTTCCCACGAGCGTTGACGGCCCTAGAAGAGAAATGGGTTTTATGTTTAGCTCTTATTTGTTAAAAACGAAAATGGAAATATGTCAATAAAAAAACATATGGGATTAACACAATTAAATATATATATATATATATATATATATATATGTGTGTGTGTGTGTGTGTGTGTGTGTGTACACACACATACATACATACATACATACATACATACATCTATTTGAAAATGAGCCAGGAAAATTAAAAAGATTTCGTGGGACCCTATAAGAAACTCATTCAATTCTGGTGCACTGACGTCATTCATTGATATGAATATATTAATCAGTATATTAACCAGAAATTAATAACCCATCAATTTACTTACGTGAATACCAAAAGAATATTCACACGAAGAACGAACACCAGAATCCCAAGCAGTATTCATAATTGGTATTCTCATCATAATATTCAAAATCGGTCATATTAATAACCGTCAATTGGGCAACATTTCAATTAACCTTAATGTTTCAGTGTCAGACACCTGGGCATTCTCAGTGCTTTGGTTGTGGGAACAAGTATGCTAGTAGAGAGAGAGAGAGAGAGAGAGAGAGAGAGAGAGAGAGAGAGAGAGAGAGAGAGAGATTGATTTATGGCTATTAAAACTGGCGTCACTACCTCTAGGTTATTGATGCCATAATAAAATTAAATAGGAAACTAAAAATATATAAATAAATAAATTTAAAAGGAGTTTATATAGGAAATATCTAAAAAAAATGAATGTGTGTGTGAGAGAGAGAGACCTTACCTTACCTGACCTTACAGTTCGTTCAGGTTGCCCCAGGTCCCTCAGTGTGAGGCACCTTTGATGTCTACCAGAATTGCTCACAAAAAGGTTATTTTTGCATCTTCCAGTCTTGGATGGTCTGGGATGCATAAATAAATAAATTTGTCGAGTTTATTCTTAAAACATCTACGCTCACTCCTGTTATGTTCCTCAGATGAAAGCGCATTGAATAGACGAGCATTATCGATGCTGGTGCGTGGTGGATTAATGTCCTGTGTGCTTTCCTTGTGTTTAAGTATAGTTTTTGGCACTATTAAATATCTAGCTCTTTTTGATATTTTTAGCTCCATGATGAGAGTAATTCCTTCTATCTGTTTCCATGCTTGATTACCAAGTGTTAAGGAGAGATAGAGAAAATATCTAGAGAGAGAGAGAGAGAGAGAGTGAGAGAGAATGTGTGTGTGTGTTAAGGAGAGATAGAGAAAAGATCTGGAGAGAGAGAGAGAGATAAGGAGAGAGTGAGATAAGGAGGAAGAGAGGGAGAACGAGAGAGAGAGAGAGAGAGAGAGAGAGAGAGAGAGAGAGAGAGAGAGAGGTCAAGAACATTAGTGGAAGGTGATCAGCAAGTATCCGGGGTGAGGCCATCACTATCCGAAGCATCATTCATATGGGCTTTGGGGGCTTTCATCTCGAGAGTGGTAAGGGGGGTCCTCCCCCCCTCCCCCACCTCTCTCTTACCTTCTCCCCTTCCCCTTCCCCCTTCCCCCCCTCCTCCCCTCCTTTTCAGGTGCCCGTTCACGGCTGCCTGTCAGGTTATTTATGGCGGAGACTGAGATCTGGAGAGGCAAAAAAAAAAATATCCCCAGAAACATGTCTTTTGGGGATATACAACATGGAGGCTAAGGGTTACAGGTGCTTTCAGAGGAGAAGAAGAAGAAGAAGATGAAGAGAGAGAGAGAGAGAGAGAGAGAGAGAGAGAGAGAGAGAGAGAGAAGGATATTCGTTTGTAAGGGCTTGATAATACCATATTTTTAAAAAGTCAGTATACTCATATTACCTTGAGTCCATGATGAAAGAGTCCAAACCTCCCCCTCTCTCTCTCTCTCTCTCTCTCTCTCTCTCTCTCTCTCTCTCTCTCTCTCTCTCTCTCTCCCTGTCTCCGAAAATACTTCTATTTTTCCTTTCAGCTCTCCACTCAACCGTCAGCATCTCTCTCTCTCTCTCTCTCTCTCTCTCTCTCTCTCTCTCTCTCTCTCTCTCTCTCTCTCTCTCTTCCTCCTCCTCCTTTTCCTCCAGCGAGGATCAGCCAAGACCCATATAATTCGGGGAGGGCCAACCACAGGTCCTTTATTTTCCGTCGGGGTTCAGAATTCTCCCAATAAATCACAAGAGTTTGGACACTACTCGATTGCAAAGGTTTAGTCGGTTGGACATAAGGAGGGGGGTTTACGCGCTGGGGAATTGGAGAAAGGGGGTGGGGAGTGGGAAGGGGTGTAAGGGAAGGTAAGGAGGGGAAAAGGGTGGGGGAAGCTGGAAGAATTTTTGGGGGGAGGGATGAGGTGACATAGTGTAACATATTTTATATATATATAGTGTAACATATTTTATATATATATACTGTATATAAACACACAAATCCTCAACATCTCTCTAATTAATAACTGATACCAGAGAGACGAAGAAACGGGGCCTCCCCACCCCCCTCCCCAAAAATCAAGGGCCAGAAATGGATGATCGCTTTTGACCGGAGCCTTCAAGACAATTTTGCCGGAGCAGTCGACGCGAAAGAACGTACGGGAGACTCTAATTGTATTTAAAAGTTTTGTGTTGAAGAACTTTCGTGGTTCCTCCGGAAATTAAATTCGGAAGGTATTTTAGGAGGGGCTGCGAGGAATTGCCTCATTATAATTTTTTTTTTCCCGTAAGGTTTTATTTTGTTTTTTTTTTATGGGTGGTCGTTACCATTTTTTAGTTTTTAATTTTTTCATGTTTGTTTGCATTTTTAAATTTTTTTTTATTTTGTTCGTTTGTCTTATTTTAATTTTTATGTTTTCATTTATGTTTTTAAGGTTTTTCTCATTTTTGTTCGTTTGTCTTTTACTTTTCTAATTTTTGTTAATTTTTTCATGTGTTTTTATTTTTTTCTAATTTTTTTTTTATTGAGAATTGTATCGAAAATTGTATTTTAGTTTTTTAAAGAGTCTTAGAGACATTATCCAAATATTTTCATATATTTTTACTTGTCTTTCTGGGATTTTAAAGTAAAAATTTTAGAAATCAGATCTTTGTAATTCCAGTTAATGGGCGTGATTGGCTTTTGGCCATTCTCGGTTCTAAAAGGCACCTGCTTAGATAAAAAAAAATCATAAAAATTTAGGAATAATTCTATTTCATAAATGTGATCTGTCAAGAGTGGGATTAAATAACTTTAAAGACACGAAAGAAGGAAGTGAGTTCTGAAGTGTAGAAGTGGCTGAAATGTAAGACTAATTGTGTATCCAATAAATTCAGAGGATTCGAAGAGACTTGGTGGAGTAATTCAGGAAACACAGAGGAAGGAGAACATTCCACATTCTGTAACGGAATGTGGACTAATTACGGATAATCATCCAATTATCATAATTTGTCTAATTACCTACTTATTACTAATTCTGCATAAACCGTTTCTTGGCTAAACTTCGGGAGTTTTTATCTACGTCTGTGATCCCAAACTCCCTCAAGTTTTCTTCTTCTTCTTCTTCTTCTTCTTCTTCTTCTTATGATTATTATTATTATTATTATTATTATTATTATTATTATTATTATTATTATTATTATTATTATTATTATTCAGAAGACGAACCCTATTCATATGGAACAAGGTCACAGGAACCACTGACTTGAAATTCAAGTTTCCATAGAATATGGTTTTCATTAGGAAATAGTAACAGAAGGTAACTGGAAAAACAAAAGACCCTCTCTCTCTCTCTCTCTCTCTCTCTCTCTCTCTCTCTCTCTCTCTCTCTCTCTCTCTCTCTCTCTCTCCTTGGAAAGGTAAACAATAAACAGTAAACCAACGTCTGTTTACCCAAGTACTCCCCACCCACTAGAAGAACCTTCACCTGGTGTGGCCTTTCATTATGATGGTTTTTGAAGTGCTCATTGATTCAGTTCCTTCTGTTTATTCTTTCACCCGAAGTGTATGAGACTTTATCCTGATGATCTTGTATAGGAGGAAAGTTTATTAATTATTTGGTGAGGAAGGGGCGTTGGGGGGATGATTAGTTTTTTTCGGTTTTCGTTCCCAATGCGAAATTTATTTCGTCTGATTTTTACAGCATATCTGTATCATGATAATCTCTGTGCAAAGATTATAAATTTTTATTTATGATATTTTTGTGATATGTTTTTCTCCCAATAAAGAAAAGTGTTGACTTTGTATTTTGATTTTTTTTATTATATTGTGGTGTGGCTTCTTGTATGGATTTATAATCACTTAATTGAGGAATTGGGTGAATTTCATTTCGTATCTGTAATAGTTTCTCTCTCTCTCTCTCTCTCTCTCTCTCTCTCTCTCTCTCTCTCTCTCTCTCTCTCTCTCTCTCTCTCTCGCATGAAGGACAGTATCAATCTCTCTGTTTGACCTCAGTTTATCTTATTTATTAACTTTTTATTTATCTATATGTTTCATTTATTAATATACAAGGCAGGGATGTTAAACATTATGAGTGCTTCATTTTTTTATGCTCTAGAGGCTCGAATGGGGGGCCGGGGGCCCGGGGACCCCCCCTCTAGTTTTACTTACTTCATGCTCAAGTTCATTAGAGTTTACTTCCATCTTTCAGAAAAAGATTGAACCCCAGAAAATTCAGCACAAAACAAACCACTTGAACCATTGTCACCTCAGATCCATTGCTTACTTACTTCCATAAGCATACACCAGTTCATTAATATGTAATATGCAGTAAATGTGCCTAGGTCTAGAACTTCTCAGTTCCAGAGGTCCTTCATTCCTCAAACCGTTGGATTGTGGAAGTCTCCCTACTGAGGATGTCGTGTGCAATTGGAACTTCAAAAGTTCAAGCGAAGATGCTATGCATTTCTATCCTGATACAATCGTCCTTGTACTTTAATCATATGCTGACATTTTTATCTATATTTATTAATTTGTTAATATATTTTTGTTATTCTTTAATGAGTGAGATTACTTCTTTCTTGTATGTATCCTTACCTTTTTTTACTTGTTTCCAATACCTTTATTCTTTGGAAGCTTGAAATTCAAGTCAGTGGCCCCTTTGGTGGGCTCGTTCCATATGAATAGGGGTTTATCTCTGAATAATAATAATAATAATAATAATAATAATAATAATAATAATAATAATAATAATAATAATAATGATGATGATGATGATTAAAGCAAGCACAGACAGAACGCTTGCACCTTAATGAAAGCAAAGAGTCAAACTTCTTAAATTACATACCAATGGTCTGACCACTTACTTCCCGAAAGAGAGAACAGATCAGACCACTAAAATAGGACCTCTCGAGTCTTTAAGTAGAACACAGACTCGGCCACTCACATCTTTAACGACAGTGCAGACCACGCCAATGAAGTTGATTGGGTTTGAAAGCGCCACCATTGTGTTATTAACACTTTAACACGGACGATGAGCGACCATTTATATAATTTATATTATGTGAAAATAGCCGTGGTCACTGGTGACCTCTGGGGGGGGGGATTTGGGGGAGGGTGGTTGGCCAGCCCTAGGCTTCTGCCTACCTAACCCCCCTCCTCTATCTCCCTCTCACTTGTGGCTTAATATAAAATTCTCTGGCCTATTGTATCCCTATTAATCTGCCTTGATTCAGTGGGAGAGCGAGGCCCGTTTTACATATTTATGATATCACTTCAAAGTCCAATATGCAGCGGGGCGGATTGAAATCAAATTAGAATGGTAATTCATAAAAAACACCCCATTTTTAAAGGGATGCCGTATAATAGGGTGGGGACAGGCACCGGCTCCCGCCGGATTAAAGGCAACGTTTTTCCGGACGGCCCCATAGTTTGGAAATGAATAAATGCAAACGGCCAGAGCAAATGTTCTGATGTCAGCGGATTAAACGTTTTATGTGTCGAAAGTGGCTATTTTTATGCCGGTCGTGACGGTGCGTCAGTCACCGGTGCGAGTTTGCCGGGCCGCTGTTCGTACGCCAGTCGCACCAGTTAGAGATGCTGCACCCTTGGTTTGGTTAGGTTAGGGTTAGGTAAGTTAGGTAGTCTTTGGGCATGATAGTTTAAGGTCAGCTAAGTTAGGTAGTCTTTGGGCATGATAGTTTAAGGTCATCTAAGTTAAGTAGTCTTTGGGCATGTTAATTTAAGGTTGGCAAAGTTAGGTAGTCTTTGGGCATATTAGTTTAAGGTTGGCAAAGTTAGGTAGTCTTTGGCATGTTAGTTTAAGGTTGGCAAAATTAAGTAGTCTTTGGGCAGGTTATGTCAGAGTAGACTAAATTAGACAGTCTTTGGGCAGGTTAGATTAAGGTAAGCTAAGTTAGGTAGTCTTTGGGAAGGTTAGGTAAGGGTAGGCTAAGTTAGGCAGTCTTTGGGCATGTTAGTTTAAGGTTGGCTAAATTGGGTAGTCTTTGGGCATGTTAGTTTGAGGTCAGCTAAGTTAGGTGGTCTTTGGGCAGGTTAGGTTATGGTAGACTAAGTTTAGGCAGTCTTTGGGCAGGCTAGGTTAAGGTTGGCTAAGTTACGTGGTTTTCAGGCATGTTAGTTTAAGGTCGGCTAAGTTAGGTAGCCTTTGGGAAGGTCAGGTTAAGGTAGGCTAAGTTAGGTAGTCTTTGGTCAGGTTACATCAGGGTAGACTAAGTTAAGCAGTCTTTGGGCAGGTTAGGTTAACGTCGGCTATGTTAGGTAGTCCTTGGGCATGTTAGTTTAAGGTCGGCTAAGTCAGGTAGTCTTTGGGCAAGTTAGGTTAAGGTAGGCTGAGTTGGGTAGTCTTTGGTAGTATTATAACCGGTGAGAAAGAGGCTGCTCTCATCTGGTCTTGATTTGAACTCATAAGGTTATGGCTAGATGGCAGCACGTGTCCGAATAGGTGCTGATCTTGTGTCCGGAAAATACTTCACTTGTCCTAGAGTGTAATGGGAAAGAGTTGGATATTTATTCCTAGAACTAACCAAACAAGGAACTCGGAAAGCAACGAACCTGAAAGAAATGTGACCAACATGCAGTCAGAGGTGCTTCCATCTGGATACAGCGATGCCCAGTTGCCCATCCATTGTCTGTTTAAGCAAAATCAAGCTTTACTAACAAAAACAAAGTTTTTTGTATTCGGTACATTTCTTGAGTGCATGGCTCACCGGCTCAACCGCCAAAGCGCTGTTGTACATATAAGACGTCTAAATCTCACAGCTACAGCGTGAAAGTTGGGAACTAGAGGATTAACCAGTTCGATTAGTCATTCATGTCATTTACTCTCAGGATATGGAATTCATTTCCTTCATCTGTTAGGTTCCTGAGTCATTAAGCATCATATTTGGATTTGTTGTCAATTAGGCTGCCTATTTATGCTCACTCCTCCCAGTGGCATAGCTTGAACTGGGCAGTTCAGTTTTTCCCAAACATTAGGTTACAGTTTCTTCGAAAGGGTTATTCCTTACATTGTTCGGTGATGTTTTTAAAGTTATTTCTTCGAAAAGGTTTTTCCTCACATTGTTCGATGATGTTTTTAAAGTTTCATCATGAAACATATCTGATATCAGATGTGCATAATGTTACATTGACTGTAATTGGTCCATGGTGTTGCGTTGTAGGTTAGGTTAGGTTAGGTAGGTTAGGTTAGGATAGGATGGAATGTACTGGAAAAGCGAATTTGTAGGGCATTGCATTCTGCTGGAGGTTAGGTTAACATTTATCAATAAAGCAAAATGACCGGACATTCCTTTCTCAAGTTACTTATTTTTGTAAAAGTTAAAATGGAAATAATTTATCTTGAAGTAGTTGATACATAACTGGTTATTTCTGAGGTCCAGCAGAGTACGAACTCTCTCTCTCTCTCTCTCTCTCTCTCTCTCTCTCTCTCTCTCTCTCTCTCTCTCTCTCTCTCTCTCTTACAGACACACTCGCACAACTTTAAAGAGTATATTCGAACCTACCAAATGTGGTAAATTTTGGCATTTGGTTCGCACATCAAAGTCTCCATCTTCGACAGCATTAAAGTTTATGGAAGACCCGAAATAATATTTTCTGGAAACTGTTTCCTAGGCCCTAGCGTTTTGTGGGAGGGGGAGGGGGCTGGGGATGGGGGTGGGGGATTTTGGGGTAGAGAGAGAGAGAGAGAGGGGAGTTTAGGTGGAGTGGATGAGCTTCTCTAAAAGGTTGCACTAGCAGTCATTACACTAACTCCAAATTGTCATGATGTCTTGTGATTAGAAGGTTACAGAGATGAAGGAGAACTAATTTGATGTAATTATGTATTGGTTTGTTGTCTAATGTGATGATCTGTTAGGCAAAGTGGGTGTGTCTTGATTTATTTAATATCACGCAAGGCTCACGTACGGTTGCTCCGTGAACCAACCTCGTTCTCCCTAGCAAATGTCTGCCCCTATAAATTATTATAATTATAATATATTACAATTCTAAAGATACAACTTAGAATACATTATTATTATTATTATTATTATTATTATTATTATTATTATTATTATTATTATTATTATTATTATTATTATTATTGATCAGAAGATGAACCCTATTCATATGGAACAAGCCCACCGCAGGGGCCACTGACTTGAAATTCAAGCTTCCAAATAATATTCTGGTGTTCATCCAAAAAAAGTAACAGAAGGCAATGGGAAATACAGAAAGAAGATATCAGTTATTAGAAAAACAGATAAATCAGGAAATGAATAATAAATCGTTAAAAATTAAAGTGAATTATTAAAATACAAAGGAGAATTTTATTTTTATGGACTTAATCTCTGAATAATAACCACACTTCGAATATTACTTTCAAGTCAGGCTTGACAAATACGAGATTCTAGACCACGTTTTTAGGTGAACTCAAACTGGGATTGATTTATATCAGGAGTTTCAGTTTACTTAAGGTTTTTTTTTTTTTAACCCAGTGAATTTACTATAATTGAGTGTTTGTTTGTTTGTTTTTCAAACAAATGAGACTCGTTAGAAGGACAAGTCAAAGCGTGGTTATTCATCGAGAAAGAGATATGTTACTTATCAGCCCTTTTGTGGCTGGGAAATTCCTCTCGTTTGAATGGAGTAAAAGGGTAATTGGAAGGCTCTCTATGAGGGCGAAATCGGATGGTAAAGAAATATAAGAGAGAGAGAGAGAGAGAGAGAGAGAGAGAGAGAGAGAGGAGGGGGGCCGGTTTGGTTGGGAAAGTGGAGAAAAGCTTGTGTTAAAGAAATATATAGATAGGAAAGAGAGAGAGAGAGAGAGAGAGAGAGAGAGAGAGACCCATCTTCATCTGTTGGAAGTGACCCAGTTTTTCCCCAGTGCGTAGCAGTCTCTCTCTCTCTCTCTCTCCCTTTCCTCTTAACCACATTTTCAACCAGAGAGAGAGAGAGAGAGAGAGAGAGAGAGAGAGAGAGAGAGAGAGAGAGAGAGAGAGAGATTTGGAACCCAGATTTTAGAAATTCTCTAAAATTAAATGAGCGAGCCATTTTTAGATTTTCGCTGCGAGGAGGGACAGTGCAGCATTCTTTCTCTCTCTCGGAAGAGTTTCAGAAACAGTGCAGCATTCTCTCTCTCTCTCTCAATATATATATATATATATATATATATATATATATATATATATATATATATATATATATATATATATATATATATATATATATATATATATTATATATTTATTTATTTATTTATTTATTTATGTTTATATAAAACTTCCCGTACACCCACACACACCTTACTGTGTGGGCGTTCTCCCTCCCACGCAAGGGAAGACATATGGGATTATATAAAAGCTGAGAGAGAGAGAGAGAGAGAGAGAGAGAGAGAGAGAAGGGAATTTCACCGGATGTAATCTATCCCAGACAGGGATATAATATCTCGGGGAATTGTGAAGCGTGATTAAGTTATTGTTCTTGTCCTCTTATTGTGAAGGGGTGGGGGGGTGGGGGGTTAGGGGTGGGGGAAAGGGGGGGTGGGGGTTATTCCAGGGGTTGGTTGGGCGCAGCAAGGTCGATTTCATACGATTGCTCCGTTAGTTCCATTTTTCTATTTTTGATATTTTCGTCGTGGGTGGGTCGGTAGCGGCCCTCCTGTGCGCTTATGTAGCCCAGGCCAGAAGGATCGCATTTCATAGCCGCGGCCCGTGAAACTTTAACCACTGCCCTGTGGTGGCCTGTCCTATATCGTTGCCAGGAGCACGATTATGGCTAAATTAACATTAAATAAAATAAAAACTACTGAGGCTAGAGGGCTGCAATTTGGTATGTTTGATGGTTGGAGGGTGGATGATCAACATACCAATTTGCAGCCCTCTAGCCTCAGGGGTTTTTAAGATCTGAGGGCGGACAGAAAAATGTGCGGACAGAATATAGTGCGGACGGACAGACAAAGCCGGCACAATAGTTTTCTTTTACAGAAAACTAAAAAGAATCCGGGAGTGAGCATCGGGAGGAAAATTCCTAAGTCTGGCAGTGAGGGGAAAGAAACCATTTTCCATTGGTTTCACTGCCTCTCTGTCTGTCTGTCTGTGATTTCATTGTTGTCTATCTGTCTTAATGTGTTTTCTGTCAACTCTTTCAAACCTTTTTTTTTTTTTTTTTTGACAAATATTTTCAGCTTCCATTAAGAGGCGTACTGGCCCTTTCTTTGTAAGAACCATTTTTATTTCTAAGCATCTCTCTCTCTCTCTCTCTCTCTCTCTCTCTCTCTCTCTCTCTCTCTCTCTCTCTCTCTCTCTGTGTGTCTGTAATTATTACTTTAACATACGCTTTTTCCGACTCGCTTCACCAAACCGGCCCCCTCTGCATTTCTCTCTCTCTCTCTCTCTCTCTCTCTCTCTCTCTCTCTCTCTCTCTCTCTCTCTCTCTCTCTCTCTCTATATATATATATATATATATATATATATATATATATCTTCAACATACCCTTTTTCCACATAGAGAAATGGAGCCAAGAGGAGTACATATGCATCCTTTCAATTAAACCTCCTCTCTCTCCTCTCTCTCTCTCTCTCTCTCTCTCTCTCTCTCTCTCTCTCTCTCTCTCTCTCTCTCTCGATGAAGCACGGTTGAACTGCGTGAAGCATCTTCAACGACCATCTGAGAGACATCTCATTGCTATCTCGCGCAAAACCACCTCGGTCGTTTTGACTGATCTCAACGAGACACTCGTTTTATTTACGTTTCATCATCTCCGTCCTCCTCTTCGTCCGATTTTTATCGCATTGAGGGCTATTCCTCTCTCGCTATTTACGCTCCGACCACAAAGAAAGGGAGAACTGGGTCAGTGTTTGCCTTGATTCCTTATGATTTCAACAAAGAAGTAAAAAAATAAAATAAAAAAAAGGTATTTGCCAATCATATCCATCGCTTCGAGAAAGGCGGATGTTTTTTGGTTCGTATATTCGGGAATCGAGTGGCTGTTGTTTTACAAAACCGTTTTTTTTTTTTTATTTGGGGATCAAGTGTATGTACATTTTGGTTTGTCAAGTGTCTCGAGGTGTTCGTTTTTAATTTTAAATGATTAAAATCCTATTGACTTTTGCGTAATGACAAATGTCCCTTTTCATTTCCTCAACAAAATGAACGGGTGTTTGTTATATACATATTTGACAAAATTTATTTTGAATTATGTTTTGTGTCTTCTTTGGTCCAAAGGGAATGTTTAATGTATTTGTTATAAAAGATAAGAATGTGAAAATGACAGTATTATTATTATTATTATTATTATTATTATTATTATTATTATTATTATTATTATTATTATTATTATTATTATTATTATTATTATATAAATTGGGAACTTCTTATATTCATGATATTAGAATCAATAGCGACATCATTAGTGCTTGTTTAGATATAATAATAATAATAATAATAATAATAATAATAATAATAATAATAATAATAATATTTCATTATTCCTCTCTTCTTCTTTGCTTTGTGTTTCGCGAAAATAGGAAGTAAAGTAAAACAAAAGAAGACTTTCTCCGGAAGCTCCATCGCAACACATTCTCCAGACAAGGAGAATGAAAAACCAGAAAAGAGAGAGAGAGGAGAGAGAGAGAGATAAGAGAGAGAGAGAAGAGAGAGATTGATCTTTGAACAAATGAGAGGGAGATAATATAAGACAGTAGAACAGAGTAGAGAAACAGAGAGAATAAATCAGCCGAAGAAACAGGAGGGGATAGAATAAGATGAAGAAAGAGGCACTGATGAAATAAAAGGGATAAGGAGAGATACAAAGGAGATATTGAGAGGAAAATAGTCTCTCTGTGTTGGTAAAAAAACTTGTTATGAAGCAACTGAGAGAGAGAGAGAGAGAGAGAGAGAGAGAGAGAGAGAGAGAGAGAGAAGAGAGAGAGAGAGAGAGAGAGAGATTTGAGCTACAGAATCATCTCATATTAAGAAACAGACTGCCGTAGAGAGAGAGAGAGAGAGAGAGAGAGAGAGAGAGAGAGAGAGAGAGAGAGAGACATTTGAGCAACAGAATCATCTCATACTAAGAAACAAACTGCCGTGAGAGAGAGAGAGAGAGAGAGAGAGAGAGAGAGAGAGAGAGAGAGAGAGAGAGAGAGATTTGAACAATAAAATAATGTCATATTTAAGGAACAAACTACCCTTGGAGAGAGAGAGAGAGAGAGAGAGAGAGAGAGAGAGAGAGAGAGAGAGAGAGAGAGAGAGAGATTTGAGTAACAGAATCATCTCATACTAAGAAACAAACTAGCTTTGAGAGAGAGAGAGAGAGAGAGAGAGATTTGAGCAATAAAATAAATTCACATTTAAGAAACAAACTACCGTTAGAGAGAGAGAGAGAGAGAGAGAGAGAGAGAGAGAGAGAGAGAGAGAGAGAGAGAGAGAGAGAGAGAGTAGGAATTCGCCCATTCGAGAGAGAGAGAGAGAGATTTGAGCAATAAAATAACTTCATTTTTAAGAAACAAACTACATTTAGAGAGAGAGAGAGAGAGAGAGAGAGAGAGAGAGAGAGAGAGAGAGAGAGAGAGAGAGAGAGAGAGACAGAAGTATAGGAATTTGCCCATTCGAGCAACAAGGCCTAGCAGAGAGAGAGAGAGAGAGAGAGAGGGTTTCGTGTGTGGTGGGGGGGAAGGGGGCTAGACTCCAAAGACATTATTTTTCATTTCGGGATAAGGATCTTGTAGGGTAGGAGGAGGAGGAGGAGGAGGAGGATGAGGAGGAGGAGGAGAAGGCTGTCAGGGGCAAATCCCCCATCCTGCCATCCTCCGATGGAGATAAATATGCCTCTTTAGCGCGGGGATATAAATGTATATAAATATATATATATATATTTTTGGGGGGCTGCTTTTTTATGCTTTCTCTCTCTTATTTTTATTTTCTCAAAGGGGGTTGATGTATGTTCTCATTTAGGGTGTGTGTGGGGAGTATAATTATAGACTTTCAAGTATATATATATATATATATATATATATATATATATATATATATATATATATATATATATATATATATATATATATATATATATATATATACATATACACACTAGCTAACTAACTCAGCACTGCCCGTGAAAACTCTGAATTACAAATGATAAACTCTCTCTCTCTCTCTCTCTCTCTCTCTCTCTCTCTCTCTCTCTCTCTCTCTCTCTCTCTCTCTCTCTCTTCTCTTCCTTTCCTGTTAAGACAATTGCTTCAATTACATTGCCCAGAATTTTTGACATGTTATATTTCACCCTTTTTACTCACCCGCCATTCCTATCGGTACTGAACTTGGACTTAAAGGGCATGGGGAGTGTCACTATTCATCTCAGCGACCTCGAAAACTATGGAGTAGACACTAACATCTGTCGTTTTCGGTTATTTTTACATGCCACCTCCTTCCCACCCCCGACGCCTTTGGTGCCAGTGATATCTTACCCCCACAGTGTTCTCTCTGAGACAGTAAGTCATATGTATACCAAGTCTGGTTGAAATTGCTCAATGCAATGGAACACACACGCATGCACATACATACATCCATTTATATATATATATATATATATATATATATATATATATATATATATATATATATATATATATATATATATATATATATATAAATATATATATATATATATATATATATATATATATAAAAATAGTTTTTATATATATATATATACACATATTTATATTTGAGTATTGCATACGGGGAAAAGATCGGTTAAAATGTTAAAAATGAGTTTTTCCTCAGTTTTTTAAGCAATGAATCGAAGAGTTTTTAGTTCTTTCCTTTTAGTTTTCTGTAAAAGAAAACTATTGTTCCTTTTACTGGCACTTCTTGTGTCCGTCCGCACTTTATTCTGTCCGCATTTTTTCTGTCCGCACTTTATTCTGTCCGCATTTTTTCTGTCCGCACTTTTACTGTCCGCACTTTTACTGTCCGCACTCTTTTCTGTCCGCACTTTTTTCTGGCCGCCCTCAGATCTTAAAAACTACTAAGACTAGAGGGCTGCAAATTGGTATGTTGATCATCCACCCTCCAATCATCAAACGTACCAAATTGCAGCCCTCTAGCCTCAGTAGCTATTATTTTATTTAGGTTAAAGTTAGCCATAATCGTGCTTCTGGCAACGATATCGGACAGGCCACCACCCGGCCGTGGTTAAAGTTTCACGGACCGCTGCTCATACAGCATTATACCGAGACCACCGAAAGATAGACCTATTTTCGGTGGCATTGATTATACGCTGTACAGAAAACTCGACTGCGCCGAAGAAACTTTGGCGCATTTTTTACTTATATTGAATTACAGCAAATTTAATCAGTTCTTTTTTTTTATTTATCTTATTAGTGGTTAGTGGAAAATCATTGCTTTGACTTGTTCTGTACAAACTAATTTGGGAATAATACATTTTCTTCAAATTTTTTGCTAATTTTCTAACAAATTAACATCAAGAAAATAGGTTTCTATTTATGGTGAATTAAACTCGGTTGAACATTTACAGCTTGTAACTGTATTTTGCTAATGTATATCGGACATTTAGGTGCGTCTTTATTTCCCTTTTACGTAAATGAGGGTCAGAGAACACGGAGGAATTTCGCTCTCTTTTATAAACAGATTCGTCAGAGCTGTATTTCAATTTACCACCGAGGGACTAATTCCCATTTAAAGGTCTGAACGCTCGTCCCCTTTGATGTCCTCGAGAGAGAGAGAGAGAGAGAGACGCCCTCCGGTTATGGACAGTTGTTGGACTGCATGGAGAGAGAGAGAGAGAGAGAGAGAGAGAGAGAGAGAGAGAGAGAGAACGATGCTGTCAGGTTATGGGCATTTGTTGGACTGCAAGGTATCATGAGAGAGAGAGAGAGAGAGAGAGAGAGAGAGACAGAGAGAGAGAGAGAGAGAGAGAGAGAGACAGACAGTTGTTGGACTGCATGGAGAGAGAGAGAGAGAGAGAGAGAGAGACAGACAGACAGACAGACAGAGAGAGACAGACAGAGAGAGATATGCTCTCAGGTTATGGGCATTTGTCGGACTGCAAGGTATCATATGAGAGAGAGAGAGAGAGAGAGAGAGAGAGAGAGAGAGAGAGAGAGAGAGAGAGAGAGAGACCCTCCTAGGTAGCATGGGGGAGGGGGGAAGGGGATGTGTTGTCGGAGGGTGGGTAGGGGTGGGAGGGGATGGGTTGTCTGTGGAGTAATAGACACTTGCCTGAGTAGGAGGTAGGATAGTGAGGGAGTGGATGGTTGAGGTGGAGTGAAGTATTGCTGGTTGAGGAGAATGGTGATGAGGAGGCCGTTGGGGGAGGAATTGGTAATAGGAATGGGAGGAGGTATAGATGAAAAAGGGTGAATAATAATAGAGAGTAAATAAGGAAATGAAACTGGTGATAATTATCTGCAAGGAACAAGTGATTATTATTTGCAAGGAACAGGCGATAATTACCTGTAAGTAACACGCGATAATTACCTGTGAGGAACAGGTGATAATTACCTGTGGGGAACAGGCGATAATTATTTGTAAGGAACAGGCGATAATTACTTGTGCGGAACAGGTGATAATTACCTGTGGGGAACAGGCGATAAGTATATGTAAGGAACAGGCGATAATTACCTGTGAGGAACAGGCGATAATTACCGGTGGGGAACAGGTGATAATTACCTGTGGGGAACAGGTGATAATTACCTGTGAGGAACAGGTGATAATTACCTGTGAGGAACAGGCGATAATTACCTGTGAGGAACAGGCGATAATTACCTGTGGGAAACAGGTGATAATTACCTGTGAGGAACAGGTGATAATTACCTGTGGGGAACAGGCGATAAGTATATGTAAGGAACAGGCGATAATTACCTGTGAGGAACAGGCGATAATTACCTGTGGGGAACAGGTAATAATTACCTGTGGGGAACAGGCGATAATTACTGTATATGTAAGGGACAGGCGATAATTACAAGAAGGAACAGGTGATAATTACCTGTGAGGAACAGGCGATAATTACCTGTGGGGAACAGGTGATAATTATTTGTAAGGAACAGGTGATAATTACCTGTGGGGAACAGGCGATAAGTATTTGTAAGGAACAGGCGATAATTACTGGAAGGAACAGGCGATAATTATTTGTAAGGAACAGGCGATAATTCCTTGTATGGAACAGGCGATAATTACCTGTGCGGAACAAGCAATAATTACTTGAAGGAACAGGCAATAATTACCTGTGCGGAACAGGCAATAATTACTTGAAGAAACAAGCGTTAATTACCTGTACGGAACAGGCAATAATTACTTGAAGGAACAGGCAATAATTACCTGTAAGGAACAGTCGATAATTATCTGTAAGGAGCAGAACATCCAAGATAAAAAGAAAGTCAAGTTAAAAGAAATCCGGAATTTTAGGAAAAAAAAAAATAGATGGAAGGAAAGAGATAAGAAATTGGCGAATAATAATTCCGGAGAACGAGGAAAGGGGGAGACGGAGAGATCAGCAGATAAGGAATGAAGAAAATCAGAAAATGAGGAAGAAGAATAAAGGTGACAAACCGAAGCAAAATGCGAAGATGTGAATAAGGGAAAAGGGAATAAGGATAAATCAGAACAAAGAAGGGATAGAAAGCTCAATTGAGGAAGGGAATAAACGAAGGATATGCGTAGGATTTCTCTTTAGGTCCTACAGGATCTGGAGGACGCGATCGAGGTCCTCACAAACAGTGAGTGAGTGATTGATTGACTGAGTTATCTATTTATTGGTATTCTTTATCTGGCTCTAGCAATATGTTTCATATCCATTTGAATATTTGGGTTAATTATTATTTATTGATTATTTATTGTTTAATCGTTATTCATTTGGTTGAATTACTTTGTATAGACTGAAAAATTATTATTATTATTATTATTATTATTATTATTATTATTATTATTATTATTATTATGTGAAAATGTGAAAATATCAGGTTCCAATGAATACACAAGAGAGAGCCTTGCAGAGGTGACTGAGAGAGAGAGAGAGAGAGAGAGAGAGAGAGAGAGAGAGAGAGAGAGAGAGAGAGAATGTACCTAAATTCCAATATGACTGTTGAGAGAGAGAGAGAGAGAGAGAGAGAGAGAGAGAGAGAGAGAGAGAGAGAGAGAGAGAGAGAGAGAGAATATACCCAAATTCCAATATAACTGTTACTCCCAGAAAGAGAGAGAATATACCTAAATTCCAATATAACAGTTACTCTCACACAGAGAGAGAGAGAGAGAGAGAGAGAGAGAGAGAGAGAGAGAGAAAGAGAGAGAATCCCATGGTCTTAATCCGTCTTCATCACACACAGACATGCATTAGAGTCTCAAGACGCTGATGACGAGTGGGATAATGAAGAGACGTGCTGGGGCCTGAGGACGAACTGGATTAATTAGCCCAGCTAATGAGCAGACGAAAAACCTCTCGAGGTGTACAGGTATTCGTGGCTTCAATTGCACCTTTTTGTTATTATTATTATTATTATTATTATTATTATTATTATTATTATTATTATTATTATTAGTTTTCTGTAAAGGAAAACTGTCGTGTCGACTTTGTCGACTGTCCACACTTTATTCTGTCCACTTTTTCTGTCCACACTTTATTCTGTCCACACTTTTTCTGTCCACACTTTTTACTGTCCACACTTTATTCTGTCCACACTTTTTCTGTCCACACTTTATTCTGTCCACACTTTATTCTGTCCGCCCTCAGATCTTAAAAACTACTGAGGCTAGAGGGCTGCAAAGTGGTATGTTGATCATCCACCCTCCAGTCATCAAACATACCAAATTGCAGCCCTCTAGCCTTAGTAGTTTTTATTTTATTTAAGGTTAAAGTTAGCCATAATCGTGCTTCCGGCAACGATATAGGATAGGCCATCACTGGTCGTGGCTAAAGTTTCATGCAGAATTATACTGAGACCACAGAAAGATAGATCTATTTTCGGTGCCCTTGAGTGTACGCTGTAGCGGCTGTACAGAAAACTCGATTGCGCCGAAGGAACTTCGGCACATTTTTTACTTATTTGTTATTATATTTTTTTTATTATTATTTTATTTCGACGTTTCGGTAGTTCTCAATAACATGTACAAGGCGACCATGGGTACAGTTGGTCCTCTTCTTTGTAAATCTGTTTTTGGGTAAAAATGTTCCAAAAATGCACCATTGGAGCAATAAATATACTACGGACAGCTGCTTTATATTATTATTATTATTATTATTATTATTATTATTATTATTATTATTATTATTATTATTATTATTATTCATAGTACCATGAGTCTTAAAATGGAAATAAAATCTACAGTTATGTAACTACAATTATATTTAAAATTATACTCGTCAGAACTACAGTGTTATTTTTCAATATATTTGTGCAGTTCAATTACTGTGAATTTCTTTGTCCATTATTATTATTATTATTATTATTATTATTATTATTATTATTATTATTATTATTATTATTATTATTATTATTATTCAGTAAATATGCCTCACTGTCGAACTCCTCAGTTCCAGAGGTCCTTTATTCCTCACACCGCTGGACTGTGGAATACATTACAAACTTAACACAATAATTCTCCTGTATTTTAATGATCTACACATTTTTATCTATTTATTCATTAATTTGTTAATTTCACTTTTTTCATTTTCAATAAGTGATTTCTTTCTGTATTTCCCATTACCTTGTGTTACCTCTTTCTAATGAACACCATAATATCCTTTGGAGGCTTGAATTTTGTCAAGTCAGTGGCCCCTTTGGTGGGCTTGTTCCATATGAATAGGATTCATCTTCTGTATAATAATAATAATAATAATAATAATAATAATAATAATAATAATAATAATAATAATAATAATATAATCTTGAAATCAACATCCTAAAGATTTCACTCAGTTTCATAATAATAATAATAATAATAATAATAATAATAATAATAATAATAATAATAATAATAATAATAATAATATCTTGAAATCAACATCTTAAAGATTTCACTCAGTTTCTTAATAATAATAATAATAATAATAATAATAATAATAATAATAATAATAATAATAATAATAATAATAATAATAATAATATCATCTTGAAATCAACATCCTAAAGATTTCACTCAGTTTCATAATAATAATAATAATAATAATAATAATAATAATAATAATAATAATAATAATAATAATAATAATAATACCATCTTCAAATCAACATCCTAAAGATTTCCCTCAGTGTCATAATAATAATAATAATAATAATAATAATAATAATAATAATAATAATAATAATTATAATAATAATAATAATAATAATAATAATAATAATAATAAAAATAATAATACCATCTTGAAATCAACATCCTAAAGACTTCACTCAGTTTCATAATAATAATAATAATAATAATAATAATAATAATAATAATAATAATAATAATAATAATAATAATAATATCAACATCCTGAGGTCTCACTCAGTTCCAAACAGGTCTGAAGTATTCCCTGGCCTTAACTCACAAAATATCGAAAGTTACCAATCAATATGGTTATTCCACGTCCTCTTTTTTTTTTTTTTTTTTTTTACCCCACTTTAGTGATCGAGTTTTTTTCCCGCCGCGAGTTTTGGAATTGGGTTAAGCTGCTTCCTGTTCGAGACGGGAGGCATTTTTCTTCTGTGCTTTCTATATTATATATTATTTTCATGCACTTTAGTCTGTTTCGTTGCTGTTTGAGAGGTTTTCTTTTTGCGTTTATTATTATTATTATTATTATTATTATTATTATTATTATTATTATTATTATTATTATTATTATTATTCAGGGATTGAACCTATTCATATATAACAGGTCTGCAGGGGCCACTGACTTCAAATTCAAGCTTCCAAAGCATGTGGTGTTCGTTTGAAAGAAGTTACAGAATAAAATCAAAAGTACAGAAAAAATAAATCAATTATTTTAAAACAAAGATAAATAAACAAATAAATGAATAGATGTAAGTAAATTATTAAAAGTACAAGGAGAAGGATATTGTCATGGTTACTGCATTCATGTGCCATTTACACTAAATTAATTTTATTTTTATTATACTGGTCCGCTGGTATAGTGGTTAGTGTCGTGGGTTGCCAGCCAGATGTCGCGGGGGGTTCGCGTCTCCCCCAGGGCGATGAAAAATCACTGGTTCTGTATCATGCTCAGTTACTGCTGTAGTTTGGGGTCTGCAGTGGGTGGTTGAAACCCACATTCTTTGGAAGCTCGAATTTCAAGTCAGTGGCCCCTTTGGTGTGCTTGTTAGATGTGAATAGGTTTCATCTACTGTAATAATAATAATAATAATAATAATAATAATAATAATAATACCAGGCAGTGAAGACTATTCCTAAGAAGTCCACAGGCTCACTCACTTCGGTAGCTCTCGGGCCCCTTGGTAACCCATGGCCGCTTGCACCAGACCTTTTCACGTTCCCCTGTAGAGTGCTGCATCTCTCCAGTTATTCTCAGGACCCTTCATTCCCAATTCTGTCAGATTCCTTAACACATTATCTTTTCATCTCATCCTAGTTCACCCCATTGGTCTCCTCCGTTCAATTGAACCCTCCATAACCACTGTAGTCAGTCTGCCTCTTCCATTCTATCCAAATGCCCTGCACAGCGTATCCTCTGTAATCTTGTATAGCCAGTTGTTAGCAATTGTCTGGATAAATCTCCTATTTCTTCATTGCTAAGAATTCCATATAAAAAATTGAACTCATACAAGAAAGAGAATAAGCTGTTGAAACACAAATTTCAGTTCAGAAGGCCAAAACCAGCACTGACCTCAAATGGAAAACTGCAGTGTCTGTAAAATTTTTTAAACTGAGATATGCCACCTATTGGGCTCGTGAAACACTTAATACACAAGTTACTGCAGTTTCAGAATGATTCTTCAGTGCTTTATTTAGGGGGTCCCATTTGCAGTATCTGCAAAATCAGTAGTAAGGCAAGGGAGTATCTACCATTTTTCTCAGTTTTGTATTTTTGCAGTTACTGCAGTCTTTCAGAGTAGTCAAACGAACGACATGGCTCTACCAAGCCAAGATTATTCTCAGGCCTTTTCTGGAGCAAGTGGCTCAGCTTGTCCAGTGAAAAGACACAGAGCCAGTTTACAGATACAGAGCCACCTACCAGGTACAGAGCCACTTCCCAAATACAGAGCCACTTCCCAGATGCAGAGCCGCCACCCAGATACAGAACCACTTCCCAGATACATAGCCACTTCCCAGATACAGAGCATCTTCCCAGATACAGAGCATCTTCCCAGATACAGAGCCACTTCCTAGATACAGAGCCACTTCCTAGATACAGAGCCACTTCCCAGATACAGAGCACTTCCTAGATACAGAGCCACTTCCCAGATACAGAGCATCTTCACAGATACAGAGCCACTTCCAAGATACAGAGCATCTTCACAGATACAGAGCCACTTCCCAGGTACAGAGTCACTTCCCAGATACAGAGCCACTTCCCAGGTACAGAGCCACTTCCCAGATACAGAGCCACTTCCCAGATAGAGCCACTTTCCAACGTTCTTACTTTCACTCATCAGGGAGATAATTTTTACTGTATATAGTCGTCCAGTCCCACGCCACATCCTTATTCCCATCTGCATCAAAAGCACATTTGTGTTTACAATCATGCCACCTTTATCCAGTTATTACAATATGTACATCTGTGTATTGTACAGGGTTGAAGTAATTGCTGAAATATAAGACAGACTGATAGATAAATAGATAGATAGATAGATAGATATATGAACAGGATGGTATCGAATAGATATTTTATTAAAAAAAGACAATCTTTCAGGGACTATCTGTCCCCATCATCTGGTAGTCTTAAAATGTTTTACAGCTACCAGAAGATAGGGACAGACGGTCCTTGAAGCTCCGTTACTTTTTAAAATAAGATCTCCGTTAGATACCTTCCTATTTTATATATATAATATAAAACAGGAAGGTATCTAACGGAGATTTTATTTTAAAAAGTAATGGACCTTCAAGGACCGTCTGTCCCTATTTTCTGGTAGCTGTAAAACATTTTATAGCTACCAGATGATGGGGACAAATAGTCCCTGAAAGATTTTCATTTTTTTAGTATATATAAATAAAATTATGTATATATATATATATATATATATATATATATATATATATATATATATATATATATATATACATACATTTCAGGACGAACAGGAAGGCTAATACTCCTGAGGGGAAATAGGAATGCTAATATGGAGACCTCATCTGACCTAATAGTCCAGTCGTTGGTTGGAGTGGATCTAAGACCTCTCTCTCTCTCTCTCTCTCTCTCTCTCTCTCTCTCTCTCTCTCTCTCTCTCTCTCAGCACTGTAAACCTTCTATTAATATGCTAATTATGTTGTTTGAATGGAGAGATCCCAACCTCTCTCGGGTGGGTAATGCTGAATATTATTACAGTGGATGTCAAAGGCGTCTCTGCTTAAGATTCTCTCTCTCTCTCTCTCTCTCTCTCTCTCTCTCTCTCTCTCTCTCTCTCTCAAACACACACATAAACGCACCCACATACATTAGCTGTTAATGACCTTTATGTAAATTTCATATTTGCTTTGGCATATGTTTATAATTATGTTTGGATAATCTAATGCTCTTTGAGGTGTGTTTGTTTTGGCGTGTTTGTTAAAAGATGTTAAATCGTTTTTTTTAACGACCTTGATTCTCTCTCTCTCTCTCTCTCTCTCTCTCTCTCTCTCTCTCTCTCTCTCTCTCTCTCTCTCTCTCCAGGCTTTTTTGAGGGAAGTAACCTTGATTAGAAAAATGATTCCACATTCACAAAAGAATATGCTCTCTCTCTCTCTCTCTCTCTCTCTCTCTCTCTCTAGGAGAGCTGTTAATCAGCTCAGTGGTCTGGTAAAACTAAGGTATACTTAACCTCTCTCTCTCTCTCTCTCTCTCTCTCCAGGCATTTTTGAGGGAAGTAACCTTGATTAGAAAAATGATTCCACATTCACAAAGAATATCTCTCTCTCTCTCTCTCTCTCTCTCTCTCTCTCTCTCTCTCTCTCTCTCTCTCTCTCCCTCTCTTTTTAATGGAGGTGATCTTGATTAGACAAATCAGTCCACATGTATGTAAAATGAATATGCTCTCTCTCTCTCTCTCTCTCTCTCTCTCTCTCTCTCTCTCTCTCTCTCTCTCTCTCTCTCTCCTGTACTGTTACATACGCTTCCTATTAAATATGTAACAGCCTGTTCTGACCACTTTTTACGTTGAGGCCGACGGAATGGGCAACCAGATGCTCCTGTCCAGACCATGCCCAGTTATGACAAGGAAAAGAGTAAGCTTAACCCGTCTGGAATACAGAAGATGGGATGAAATTCCGGAACTTGGAATACAGAAAATAAACTTTAGAGTCTGAAATTTGTTTATCACAGAATAAATTCCGGAAGAGTTCGCCTTGTGCAAGTGTTTATTGTGGATTAAGATTTCCTTAATACTTACTAACTTTCTTTTGAAAGTACTTTCTTTATTACTTTCTTCGGTAAGGTTTCAGAAAGATCGACTTTTAAGTGTTTGTGCTTTGTGCGTGTATATATATGTATATAATATATATATATATATATATATATACACTCAAATATATATATATATATATATATATATATATATATATATATATATATATATATATATATATATATATATATATATATATATATATATATACATACATACAGTATATGTACATTCAGTTGATTTATATGCATCAATAATTTTTAAGGGAGGCTTTCCTTGCAAATTAATTTTGTTGAAAGTGTTTTAATAAAAGTAATAATGATTAATATTGTTGGTAACTTCTTCAGAGTTCAGAATGTCATCATATTATCGCCTCTTACTGCCCTAAAACAATTCTCCTCTTATTCTTAATTTATAAAATTTTTTATTGTTTTTTAATTAATATGATAATTTATCTTTGTTTTCTAATAACTGATCTCTTCTTTTTGTATTTCTTTTGTATTGTGTTCTGTAATTTCTTTCAAATGAATACCATATTTTTTGAAAGCTTGAATATGAAGTCAGTGGCCTCTGTGGGCCTGTTCTTTATGAATAGAGTTCCTCTCAATAATAATAATAATAATAATAATAATAATAATAATAATAATAATAATAATAATAATAATAACAAAGACTATGGGCTCTGGTAACAATTTCTCTTCCTCGTTATTTACGAAGAGAGAAAGTAAAAGGCTGCAAATGGAATAATTCGTCCCCAGTTTGACGAACTGGCCTAAGCCATTTTTTTCCCCTTTCTGAGAAAATGGGTTTGAAATATCTTAATATTGTTTAGAGCGTCTAATTACCTCATCCTCTGATGACATTTGGTTTGAAAACGTGACAACAGACAGGTGAAGTTTTCACATGTTGCAGAGTATCCAAAACCGAATCATTTTAGCTGGAAAACTAAAAAAAAAAAAAAAAAAAAAGTGCAATTCGTCAAATAAGGACGAATTGCCCGTTGTAATACAGGCAGATTGTAGCGTAGCGGACGGGAGGCGACGCGACCGAAACATAGTTCGAGAACTATGACGGATCTTAAGTTTGTTATCCGCTCTGCCGTAGAGATAGGCTCAGTTCCGACGGCTTGCAACAGCAGTTTCCAGCAAGTCCCTGGAACAGAAGTTGGAAGTTGTCCAAAGGGCGTCGCTTCTGCTGCCGCTGCGACGCTACTGTCGCAGAAGCAGTAGCCGCCCCCCCCCCCCATAGGAGTGCCGAGGATTTTCCAGCCCTCCTTCGAGGGCTTTCGAGAGTCCTGCGACCTCTGTAGAGGTATTTGCGAAGCGGAGGAAAATTTGGAAGAGCGGGGACAGCCTGGGGTACACTCGGGGGCTGGTTGGGAAGCCTGGAAGGCCCTAGGAAACCTTGTAAAGCTCTAGAAAGCCCTAGGAAGCTTTGGAAAGCCCTAGGAAGCTTTGGGAAGCTTTGGAAAGCCGTGGAAAGCTCTGAAAATCCCTAGGAAGCCCTAGGAAGCTTTGGAAAGCCCTGGAAAACTCTGGAAAGCCCTGGGAAGCTTTGGAAAGCTCTGGAAAGCCCCAGAAAACCTTGGAAAACCCTGGAAAACCCCCGGAAACCTTGGAAAGCCCTGGAAAGCTCCGGAAAGCCCTAGGAAGCTTTGGAAAGCCCTGGAAAGCCCCAGGAAACCTCGGAAAGCCCTTGGAGGTAATCGAGCCAAACTTCGGTCCACACGACCTCCTCCTCCTCCTCCCTCCGTCTTTGCTAACTCTTCCTCAGTTTGGCCGTCCACCAGTTCGTCCAGCAGAGCCAACTTAGTTTCGGCATTCGGGTCCCCGTAAGTTGCAATCACTTGCGCGAACTATTCGAATCTAAATTAGACAGCCAAGTCGGACGTCCCGATGCCGCCCTGTGGCCCGCAGCATGACTTCTGGGGGCGATGAAACGGTCATTATCATTACGCCGAGCAGATAGTTGCTCATGACTCTATCTGGGTCGAGGAATGGCCTGGGAGCTGTTGTCTCGCGGTCTGCCATTGGCTGGCCGATTGTTCCGCCGAGGGATTGGCTAATTGCCTAAGCTGTTGTTTCATAGTTTGTGATTGGCTAATGGATTGTGTCTTCGTCTGTCAAGGGTTGGCAGTTCTCTCCCGACACTGAAGGAAGGAAGGACTTATGGAATCCGACTTTGCCGGCTCTCTGGTCTCGTTGCGAACCATTGCTGGTCACGTCACAGGCTCCCAATGGCTGTTGCAGGCTTCGTCCATTGGGGTTTGGGATGAGGTTGCGAGCCCCGTGTTTATTTAGAGCTTGTAGGAGGGTGATTTTTTTAATGAAAATAGTTCGTAATTGTTGTTTTTTTAAATTTTATTGTTAAAAGATGCGCGCACTGGCGCGCATATATGAGTGCATGAATACATACATACGTACATACATACATACATACATACATACATACATACATACATACATACATACATACATGCATACATACATACACACATACAAATATATATAAATACGTACATACACACAAACATAAATACACTCACACAGACTCACACACAAGTAGTACTCTCAATTTCCATCATGCACGCCCTTGTGTGGGTGTGTGTGTGTGTGTGTGTGGGTGTGTGTGTGGGTGGTCCGTACCCCATCCAGACCATCCAGAAAAGGTGCCATCCATCCATCCACCCATCCATTAGGAGAGGGCAGCGGTCCAAGTCCTGGAAGAAATCGTTTTGTGATTTATTCGTATCTCGGCTCCTGGTCTCATCGCCACGAAAATAAATTCTGTACCAGCGGCCATCGCCTCGCCTTGGCTCCTGCCTCGCTATTTGCGAGGAGAGAGAGAGAGAGAGAGAGAGAGAGAGAGAGAGAGAGAGTACAAACCACCCACACAAACGTGCACGATGAAAGTAGAGAGTAATACTCGTATGTTTTATATATATATATATATATATATATATATATATATATATATATATATATATATATATATATATATATATATATATATATATATGTGTGTGTGTTATTATTATTAATAGTAGTAGTAGTAACAGACTAATGCAGAGGGGAATATAACCATTTAAATGCAAGCACTGGTCATCAAAGGTCATTACATTTTAGGTTCACCTTCAGGCGAGGACCAGCTGTCTTGGATAAACCCGGGTACTGGCTTGGTCAAGGACTAATCGAGGAGAGTCAGAGGACATTAGCACGAATTACTGAAAAGCTTCGCTCTCTCTTCCAAGAAGTTTTAGACCTGTGCTTGAATTGATATTATTTTTTATTTATTTTTTTTTATTACTGAGTATTCTAACAGGTTCCTAGAGGTAATATTATAACATCTTTGGACCTATCATTACTTTATCACTTTTCACATACCGTAGGTATATAAAATTATCATTTTCTTAGCCAGTACTGATTATTTATGATGTTTTTTTTTTTTTTAGTTTTCTGTAAAAGAAAACTATTGTGCCGACTTTGTCTGTCCGTCCGCACTTTTTTCTGTCCACACTTTTTCTGTCCGCCCTCAAATCTTAAAAACTACTGAGGCTAGAGGGCTGCAAATTGGTATGTTGATCATCCACCCTCCAATCGTCAAACATACCAAATTGCAGCCCTCTAGCCTCCTCGATAGTTTTTATTTTATTCAAGGTTAAAGTTAGCCATAATGGTGCTTCTGGCAACGATATAGGACAGGCCACCACCGGGCCGCGACTCACACAGCATTATACCGAGACCACCGAAAAATAGATTTATTTTCGATGGCCTTGATTATACGCTATACAGAAAACTCGATTGCGCCGAAGGAACTTCGGCGAGTTTTTGACTTGCTTTTTTTCTGATATTTAATTCCTTACTCGTCTACTCCAAATACAACGAATCGCAGTCCATTTGTAGGATTTTATAGACAAATGCTGTTCGGCTTAAGATATCTTATAATCCCATGTTTTTTCTGTGATATGAAAAGATGACATCTGAACTGAATATCTTCGACGCTGATCTGATGGCTTTGAAGAATGTTAGCTAAAAAGATAAAAGGTTTTTAAGGTATTTATTTCTTACTGCCCATTTTATCATGCATTGCTTTCACGGCTCTTTTGAAGTAAGTAACCAAAATGTGAGTTAGAATAAGCAGTTTCATACTTATATTTAAATGTATGGTAGTTTGATATCCAGGAATTCATAGACACACTTCCATTTTCATGGATTTATCGAAATTCATGAAAATTGACGTTTTATCAAATTCACCGTAATTTTAAAAATGATTCTCTCTCTCTCTCTCTCTCTCTCTCTCTCTCTCTCTCTCTCTCTCTCTCTCTCTCTCTCTCTGTATACAATTATATATATATATATATATATATATATATATATATATATATATATATATATATATATATATATATAGGAGAGAGAGAGAGAGAGAGAGAGAGAGAGAGAGAGAATCGTTTTTAAAATTACGGTGAATCTGATAAAACGTCAATTTTCCTGAATTTTTAATAAAATAGCAACTGACATACATGAAAGGAGTATGACAAAATTCTTTCATAAATATTGAGGGTCACTCGTCTTGGGTAAGTAGCAAGCCTCTTAACTCCCCCTCACCCCCTCCCACCCCCACCCCCACCCCCTCTCCCCCCAAGAACCAGTGTGTCCCTAAAAGAGGTTACAGTTTCCTCAGGAAATAGAATTAGCGTTAGGAACGTGAGCCTGAGAGCATCAGCCGTCCTGGTATGGCTCAAGCTTTATACTCTCTCTCTCTCTCTCTCTCTCTCTCTCTCTCTCTCTCTCTCTCTATATATATATATATATATATATATATATATATATATATATATATATATATATATATATATATATATATATATATATATATATATATATATATACATACATATACATACATATATATATATATACACAAAACTGCACCATCCATCCATCCTTTTCCAGGCCTCTCACAAACCAGTCATCCCCCATTCTCTCTACAAGACTGAACCATCTCAAGATTTCGTTTAGCACTCCTTCCCTGTACATCCTTAATTCTCACTTTGTCAGATTTTGTACCAAAAATAAATTGTAAACTCTTTATCTCAATATGTGTGGCCTTTTTTTTCCTGTGGCATTCAGCACCTTCACTTCACTTCCATAAAGGGTAATTGGTTCAACAACCCCTTTATATATTCCACAATATATATATATATATATATATATATATATATATATATATATATGTTTATATATAAATATATATAGACATATGATATTCATTTATCTATTTGT
>NC_089787.1:19163525-19178525 GCF_040412425.1 Macrobrachium rosenbergii | reverse complement strand
AGGAAAATAATGAATTAAATAAATAAATGAAAATATAAGTAAATTATTAAAACAGTCCAACGGTAGGAGGAATAAAGGACCTCTGGAACTGAGAAATTCGACAGCGAGGAAGATTTACTGAATACTGGTGTTTCTACTGCCCAGCAAAAACTTTATTTATACCAAGTTATTTGTCAGAAGGTTTCCAAAATTAACATGTGAAAATGAGCCATTATTTTATGGGGGTTATGTGGATTAAAGATAATGTTTTGTCTTCTTGTTAATTTTAATATAAATATTAGTATTAATTTTAACGTTAGTATCATGTACCACAGATGACTTTGCCAATGAAGTGTTTCAATAGTTGTGCAGAGACTGACGAAGTATTTTTGTCCATTAAATCAATCAGTGCTATTGCGAAGGATTTTATAGAATGTTCATCGTCGATATAAAGTATTAGTGTATTTATTATATATATATATATATATATATATATATATATATATATATATATATATATATATATATATATATATACATACATAAATGTATTAATGTATATATATTATATATATGTATATATGTGTTTGTGTTCACATGTATTTTGTGATAATCAACTCAACATCTAATTATGACAAAAACTAATTATATTTCCTCTCTTTTCATGGTATCAGGAGGGAAGATGGGTAAGTGTTCATATTTATGAATTTCTTAGTAAAAGTCTGTTCAGTAGCTATATAAATCTTTTTTATTTGTGCATGAATTGAATTTTGAGATGCCTAATAACCTTTGTATTTATTTGTGGAATTTTTTTTTTTTTGTCTTCTAATATGAGGTGTAAAGATGTTCGTTATGTATGTATATATATATATATACATAGAAACATAAATACACATGCTAATTTGTATGGGTACACACAGCTCCTCTCCCTTCCAACTGAAAAGATCAAAAAGAAATTAAAAGAACCCGGGCGTTACGACCGAAATCACCCCATCTTGTAAACAAGCAACCTTCCCCGGAAACCGCGCCAAAATCGCCCCCGTGGCCTCCGGTCATAAGGCCCAAAATACTTTGAGAACCTTTCCTGGCTGATCTTCCTTCCTTTAGAAAACAATAAGGGGGGCGTTTGAAGATGGTGTTATTGCAGCTTCATTTAACTGCTGAATTTAGGAGGAGGGAGGCGGAATCTTTGCCGGTTGATATTGCGCGGGAAGTGGAATCATTCATGGTATTCGTTGTGTGTGTATTTATGTGTGTGTGTATTTGTATATGTATGTATAATATACATATATATTCTTATATATATATATATATA
Organism: Macrobrachium rosenbergii; assembly: GCF_040412425.1. Classification (NCBI taxonomy): domain Eukaryota; kingdom Metazoa; phylum Arthropoda; class Malacostraca; order Decapoda; family Palaemonidae; genus Macrobrachium; species Macrobrachium rosenbergii. The sequence goes on along the minus strand of NC_089787.1, from coordinate 19,177,231 downwards.
TATATATATATATATATATATATATATATATATATATATATATATATATATATATATATATATATATATATTAGGCCTCAATTGCAGGGAAGGGGGTTGGAAGGGGAGTTGGGGGGGATACTAGTGTGAGGGAAGGGGGAGGAAGGGTGGGAGTGGTTCGTTTAGCCCACCGGAAACAGATTGATGGAAGTACTTATCCGAAAATTATTCCCAGTCAGGAGCAAAGTCAGGGAAAGTAGAGAGAGCAATATTTTTTTCCTCTCTCTCTCTCTCTCTCTCTCTCTCTCTCTCTCTCTCTCTCTCTCTATATATATATATATATATATATATATATATATATATATATATATGTATATATGATTATTATCACTTTTGTACGTGATTCATTTATCACACATTACCACAGGTGAAAAATAAGAAACGGGGTGTAGGTCCTGACCGGTTTCGACTTTATTTCCAAGCCATTGACGAAGGACTGATACAGAGTGTGAGAAGTCACAAATATATATACTACAAGAACAGTACTGACGAACATACACAACCGTTATAGGCTCCATATCCCCACTCAGGCCGGTGTCGAGGTAGGGGGTGGCCTTTAAAACTCATTTGGCTAAAAATCACAATAGACTCTCAGGGGACATTGCTGATAAACAGACCATACCCCACCTCAGATCCACACCTGACAGGTGTCATGGAGGCGGAGTTTGGAAACTCATTAACATTACTACCCTCGTACTGTGTTTACAAATATGATAATCCTATTTTCATATATCTCTACTGCCTACCTTAAAGTTTAAACAATTTACAAATTTCTTTTTGATATTAAAGGATCAAGTTTATACATCCCTTTGACTGATATTCATATTATGGTTGTAACTTTCTTTTATGAAGCTAGATTCAATGATGTTCCTTTCCAGTGCATTATTAGAATATACAATCCTTTTGCCCCTTCCCAGTTGATAGCATGATTTTCTCACTAACATGTACAAATATACCACTGTTCCCTTGTGCATATCTCACACATTTCTTATGTTGTTCAATTCTTTTTTCCAGTGCTTTCCTGGTTTGGCTAATATAAAAGTTGTCACAAGACTTACACGGAATTTTATATACACACCCTTTAATATTGTCTGGGAGTTCTTGATAAGTACATTTTTCATTGTTGTATTGTTCTTAAATGCGACATTAACACCAAAATTCTTAAGAAGATGAGGGATATCTTTCATACTATTATTATAAGGCAGAACAAGCAAATTTTTTTGTGTTGTAAGGTTCTTTCTGGTTTTGATACATAGTCTTTTTGCCGCTTCAAATGCACTGTTTAATACACTATCAGGATATTTCAATTTTTTGCCTGCATTCCTAATCTTATCTATTTCATCATCAATATATTCAGGGCTACATACCCGTAATGCTCTTAAAAACATAGATGAAAACACTGACTTTTTAACCTTATTGCTTTGTCCAGAATAGAAATGCACATAGGAAGAAATATTAGTGGGTTTTCTATACACACTATATTTAAACCCACTACTATTTCTTCGTATGAGGACATCCAGAAACGGTAAGCACCCATCATTTTCCATTTCCATCGTGAATTTAATTGATGGTACTAATTGATTTAACTTAGCAAAAAAGTTTTTTACATCTTGGTTCCTGGCCATACACAAATTATGTCGTCAACATACCTAAACCATGTTACATTACGTGGGATTATGTTGTTTAATATCTTCTTTTCAAAAATTCCATATATAAGTTACTTAACACTGGGGATAGAGGGTTTCCCATTGCCATACCAAAATTTTGTGAGTAAAATTTACCATTAAATTCAAATTTACAATCTTTTACACATAATTTAATCAGTTCAATTAAAGTACTTTTAGAAAATGGGATATCCAGCTGTGTGTTCTCTAACAATTCAGATAAAAACGCCATCAGATCATCTATTGGCACCTTTGTGAATAGTGATACAACATCAAAACTTACAAGCCTGGATTCACTATTAATCTCTACACTATTTAGTTTATTTATCAGGTCCACATTATTCTTGATATTTGCATTTGAGATGGTACCTACTAATGGGTTGAGAATATCTACTAAGTACTTCTGCTAGCTTGTATGATGCGGAACCAACTGAACTGATAATTGGCCTGGCAGGAAAGTTTGCTTTGTGAGTTTTTATTGTACCATACATGTATGGTAGCGATGGAGAGGTCACACACAACTTCTTTATAAGGCTTTCGTTACCTTTTAACAGGTTTTTCACTTTCTTATTGAAACCACTATTCACATTGTCTATCGGGTTCTTATTTAATTCTTTATATGTGTTATCATCACCTAAAAGATTTTGCATTTTTTCTATATATTCACTTTTATTTAAAATTACAAGGGCGCCTGATTTATCTGCTTTTGTCATGTGTATATTTTTATCTTTTTTCAGTTCATTAATAGCAACCATAAATCTTTTGGGGACGTTTGTGGTGTCTGATTTTTTCATACTTCCATAAATCACTCCTTAACCATGTATATATATATATATATATATATTCTCATACCTGTCCCTCCTCCATTGTCGAAAGAGTAGAGGGAATTTGACGCTCGTGCGTAAATGAATTCAGTTACAGGAACCCCTCCCCCCCCCCTCCCCATCCCCCTCCTCTTTCACGAAAAGGGTTCCACTGCTCCGATGACATATTGACACTATCTGTTCATTCCCCTAAACCGCTGTTGTGTGGTGTAGTTTGATAGTGTTTCACTATCCGTACTTCCTTTGGTGTGAGTGATTGTTTTGGGGTTGTGAGAGAGAGAGAGAGAGAGAGAGAGAGAGAGAGAGATTGTTAACAGTAATTTCGAGTGCTGTGGGAAGAGAGAAGGGGAGACTGGCTTTGACTTTGATATAAATATATGAATTATATATATATATATATATATATATATATATATATATATATATATATATATATATATATATATATATGTATATGTGTGTGTATTTGTGTATATGTATATATATATAAATGTATATAAATGTTTGTGTGTATTTGTGCATATGTATGTGTACATATATACAAATGTAATAAATATACACGCTCGCCTTAACATCGCAGTCACTATATCTTGGGAATAACTCACACCCAAAATGAATTACAATCGATGAATGCTTCGTCCCCGGCACGATTCGAACCGATGCCTGCTTCAGATACAGCGGCCGGCAGTGACTTCTACGCTACAATAACTAAATTTAAAGAGGTTATTAAATCATATTTCTGCGATCGTTGTAATCTCCCAGAGGAAGTAGGTCTTCTCTATGTCCGAATGTACCTACGCGATTGCAGCCATGATAAAATATAATTGTATCATGGCTTTAATTCCGGATAATCCGCCTGGCCCGCCCGATTTAGCCCTTCACAAAAGGATGAAATGGTAATTGCACTCTCTCTCTCTCTCTCTCTCTCTCTCTCTCTCTCTCTCTCTCTCTCTCTCCAACTGATTATATATATATATATATATATATATATATATATATATATATATATATATATATATATATATATATATATATATATATATATATATATATATATATATTTATTTATATGTATCACCTTGAACACCGCAACTGATATTTCTTCCTTGACGTGTTGATTTAAACGAGCACCCTTTTTGAAGTTTGAGCACCCCGGCGATTCATAACGAAGTCGCCTTTTTAGTTTTCTGTACAAGAAAGCTATTGTGCCGGCTTTGTCTGTCCGTCCGCACTTTTTTCTGTCCGCCCTCAGATCTTAAAAACAGCTGGGGCTAGAGGGCTGCAAGTTGGTATGTCGATCATCCACCCTCCAATCATCAAGCATACCAAATTGCAGCCCTCTAGCCTCAGTAGTTTTTACTTTATTTAAGGTTAAAGTTTAGCCATGATCGTGCGTCAGGCAACGATATAAGGCAGGCCACCACCTGTCCGTAGTTAAAATTTCACGGCCCGCGGCTCATACAGCATCATACCGAGACCATCGAGAGATAGATTTGCTTTCGGTAGCCTTGATTTATACGCTGTACAGAAAACCCGACTGCGCCGAAGAAACTTCGGCTCATGTTTTACTTGTTTTTCTTCTGCTTTTATTTGTCTAACAACATCTGGAGTTCGACTCGAGGGCGTCTCGAGCGGGCCTTAATCGCTCTCGGGAGAGTTTTCGGGGGCCGAAGAAGGGCCCAGTTGGAATAGGCTGCCTAATTCTGGAAACAAGGTTGGCTGAAGTTGGCTCACTTGTAGCACGCCCTCCCCCTTCGGAGGAGGAGGAGGAGGAGGAGGAATAGGGGAACGAACAGGAGAAGGAATGTGAGGAGGAGGAGGAGGAGGAATAGGGGAACGAACAGGAGAAGGAATGTGAGGAGGAGGAGGAGGAGGAATAGGGGAACGAACAGGAGAAGGAATGTGAGGAGGAGGAGGAGGAGGAGGTATATGAGAAGGATTATGAGGATAAGGAGGAATAGGGGAACGAACAGGAGGGGAGGAGGAGGAGGTATAGGAGAAGAAATAGGAGGAGGAGGAGGAGGAGAAAGAATAGGGGAACGAACAGGAAGAGGAGGAGGAGGAGGAGGAGCGGGAGTAGGAGGAGGAATAGTGGAACGAACAAGAGAAGGACGAGGAGGAGGAAGAGGACGTATAGGAGGAGGAATAGGAGGATGAGAAGGAATAGCTGGAGGAGGAGGAGGAGGAGGAGGAATAGTGGGACGAACAGGAGGAGGAGGAGGAGGAGGAGGAGAAAGAATAAGGGAACGAACAGGAGGAAGAGGAGCGGGAGGAGGAGGAAGAGGAATAGTGGAACGAACAAGAGGCAGAGGAGGAGGAGGAGGAAGAGGAGGTATAAGAGAAGGAATAAGAGAAGGAACAGCAGGAGGTGGAGGAAGAGAAGGAGGAGGAGGAGGAAAAAGGCTTGAAGGAGGAGTATCATCCTCCCAAAACTCTCCTTCTAAGGATTAATTGAGGAGGCTCCTGAGCTAAAGTTAGCTGCTTCCATCCATAAGCCATACTTGGAGTTGGTATTTTTCTCTCGTTATAATATCTTCTCCATAAAACTCTCTTTCGTTCTTAACAAAATAATGATGATTATGATGATTATGATGATAAGGAAGCGGATCACCTCCATATCATATTCATCATAATTTCAGTTCTTCACTCATCAATTAGCACAGTTTTGCTCTGATAATATTCTGTGATTTCTTGCCTGGCATCGTTCAGGAAGTCTTTAAAGTAACAGAAAACGGTTCCTGTTGATAACTGTTGTTGAAATACGAATTTTGTTTAAATTTATGTGTAACAAATATGGAAAAATATAAACAACATTTATATAAAAGTTGGTGAAAAAAAATCAAAGGAATTCCGGAAAGAGTATAGTTACATTCCTCATCCTGGCACTCCTGAAACAGATTTATTAAGATATATCTGTAATTTGTTTTGTTAGCATTTTCTTTTGCATTTCAGATAAGAAAGTAGGCCGGAGATTATTATTATTATTATTATTATTATTATTATTATTATTATTATTATTATTATTATTATTATTATTATTATTATTATTAGATTTTTCTAAGTTTAAACTAATATATTGCAATTATTTTCCTATTGCTCTTATTACCTTTTTATTCTTATTCCTATTCTCATCCTCCATTTTTCTGAGTCTTCTTCAGCCATAATCTTCGAAAAGCTTCGAGAATCTAGAAGGCAGAACTCCGAGGACAGTAGACCCATGATGGGGGAACATAAGTTCAAAAACTCTGCCAATGCCTTCCCGTGCTCCAAAATCCACATATCTTATTGCTTCTTACTGGGCTCAGACATACCTGGGCCCCGCTTCTGTGTTCCCAGGTGTTTAATTGTGAGTGTTTGAAGGGCGAATAGAAGGATTACGTAGGAAACCTTCTAAGGTTGTTGGGGATTTTTTCCGAAGATAAATAATTATAAATAATTAGCAAGATATTCGAATCTGCAGCTGCTAGAATTATTTCAGACGTCCATAATGCCTTATGATTCCTTTGTTGTTGTTGTATTGTTTTCATATATATATATATATATATATATATATATATATATATATATATATATTATATATATATATATATATATATATATATATATATATATATATATATATATATATATATATATATATATATATATATATATATATACATGTGTACTTACAAGCACCGTTACTTGCAAAAATTTTGATTGTGATTTTCAGCTTCTAAAAGTCTATCTTTTATAAATACCCATTTTTTCACTCATGAAATTTTCAATTCACAAAATTTTAATTGTTTATTTTTATTTAAATGAACGAAACGAAAAAAAAAAAATCACTGAAAATTTCTGGGTCTCTCAAATTGTAAGATTTTTTTCCCCTTCGTTAAAGAGGTACATTTGTCAGAACTCTTCAGATGGCGACCAATAATTCTCTCTCTCTCTCTCTCTCTCTCTCTCTCTCTCTCTCTCTCTCTCTCTCTCTCTCTCTCTCTCTCTTATCTCTTCGACCTCGCAAAGTAATTTAAAAAGAAAGGACGCGATAGAGGGGGGAAAAAAATAAGAAAGAGACCGAGTCTATTGTGTGACTGAAAGTTCAGTGTGCGAATACCCACCTTTCCAGGTAGGGCAGCAACATGGGTAGTTGTCCAACAACCTCCCTGGAAGAAAGGTGCCCTCTCTCTCTCTCTCTCTCTCTCTCTCTCTCTCTCTCTCTCTCTCTCTCTCTCTCTCTCTCTCTCCGATTTTCTTCTGTTTTTCTCCATCTCATCTTCAGTGACTGGAGACTCCATGAACCTGCGCTGCTCTCGTGCGCTCGCGCGCAATTCTGCGTCTTTGCCGACGTTTTCATAGCTAATTAGTCATTGCCTTCTGGACAGGTGCGACAGGTGTGTGTAGTGTGAGTGTGGGGACAGGTACTGGGAGAGAAAGAAACGGCCCAGTTGACAAAGATTCCTCCCGTGAGCGACATGGTTGGGAAAATCATCGAGTGAAGGTTGAAAAGATTCTTTTTTTGCCTCGATGTCAGGACGACACTCTTCGAGAGGACTTGGCACTTAGTGTCCGAGGAGACTTAATTGTTTTTTTGGGACTCACTCGGACGTAACTTAGACTTGATTCAGCTGCTGGAAGAAATTTAATGGTCTTAACACTCACCTGAATATAACTTGGACTAAGTTAACTGATTGAATTCCACTTTTGGTGTTGGGAGTGAAATCGTGCCTGTATCTGGTCACTTGTTATTAGTCTTCGACATGTCTTAAACACATGTCGTCAACTTATCGCATACATATCACAAACATGTTGAAAACATGTTGAAAACATGTCGTCGACCGGAAGTGGGGATCGAATCTTTGACAAATGACCATTAACGAGTCTCTGATATGTAGTCAACCTGTTTGTGACGTGTTTGTGCTAAGTTGCTGACTTGTATTCAACATGTTTGTGATGTGCGTGGCTTTATTGCGACTTTATTTATTATCTCCTGGTTGTAGAAACGTATCATAAGCTTTCTTTAAATTGTTGGACTTTATTTTTGATGCAAGATTCTCTTTACCAAAGCTTTATATTTTTGATACTAGATTCTCTTTACCAAAGCTTTATATTTTTGATACTAGATTCTCTTTACAAAGCTTTATATTTTTTGATACAAGATTCTCTTTACCAAAGCTTTATATTTTGATACTAGATTCTCTTTACCAAAGCTTTATATTTTTGATACTAGATTCTCTTTACCAAAGCTTTATATTTTTGATACTAGATTCTCTTTACCAAAGCTTTATATTTTTGATACTAGATTCTCTTTACCAAAGCTTTATATTTTTGATACTAGATTCTCTTTACCAAAGCTTTATATTTTTGATACTAGATTCTCTTTACCAAAGCTTTATATTTTGATACTAGATTCTCTTTACCAAAGCTTTATATTTTTGATACTAGATTCTCTTTACCAAAGCTTTATATTTTTTATACAAGATTCTCTTTACCAGAGCTTTATATTTTTAATACTAGATTTTCTTTACCAAAGCTTTATATTTTTGCAAAGATTCTCTTTACCAAATTTTATATTTTGATACCAGATTCTCTTTACCAAAGCTTTATATTTTTGATACTAGATTCTCTTTACCAAAGCTTTATATTTTTTATACAAGATTCTCTTTACCAGAGCTTTATATTTTTAATACTAGATTTTCTTTACCAAAGCTTTATATTTTTGATACAAGATTCTCTTTACCAAAGCTTTATATTTTTTATACTAGATTCTCTTTACCAAAGCTTTATATTTTTTATACAAGAGTCTCTTTACCAGAGCTTTATATTTTTAATACTAGATTTTCTTTACCAAAGCTTTATATTTTTGACGCTAGATTCTCTTTGCCAAAGCTTTATGTTCAACTACACGTCCTCCTCAAACCCCATCCCACTGTGGTCAGACCCGGGCATGTATCGGGTATGCGGTGGATAAGGGCATTTGATTGGCCGTCCCGTGGGTCCTTGTAACAAAAAAAAAAAATCCCTTTCAAGTTATTCTTCGAATAAAAAAACAATCCCTGTTGTTATTCTCCGAGATCAAAGAAAACGGGAGTCGGTTGGCCATCGGAAACCGTTTTCTGTTTACCGCTGACTATCGGCTATCGTTCTTGACTTGAGAAACTTCGAAAACAACGATATATACGTTATCATCATTGTCATTCGCGACCTCGGAATCAGCATCACTAGCAATCCTGTGCTTTATCTCCATTCACAAATCTCCACTCGTCTCCAGCCTCCCTTCTCATGTTTACCATCCAAGGAGGTCTAGGTCTCCCAACTCTTCTGGTGCCAAGAGGAACCCGGCTGCAACTAGCCCTTCCTTTCTCCCAGGCGTTGGGCGACGGACAGGTCCAAGCCATCTCCGTCTCCCTTTCGTCAATATCTCGCATCCATAAGGCGCCTCCGTAGTTTCCCTTGTGGTATCTTTTCCAATTCTGTCCTTCCATCTGACTCCTAATATTCTTCTCAGTTTCATTGTTCAGTCTACAAAATCTTTTAGAATATCTTTTACAATATCTTTTAGATATTGTACAATTTGCTTTTTCTTTAGAGGTTTCTCTAAACTCGAATTGAAGAGACCTTGTGCAAGGTGTTATTGTATGTAAATATTTGAATATTTCAACCTCCTTATTGCTGTCTCCATCTAAATCCTATTTGATCCATCCGTGTACAACTCCATCCTCAGTATTTCCGATTCTCTTTTGTTTATCTCAAGTCCTTTTTCTCTGGATGTAGGTGGCGTTCTATTGAGCAAGCTTTGTAAGTCTTACTATATATATATATATATATATATATATATATATATATATATATATATATATATATATATATATATATATATATATATATATATATATATTTATGTATGTATGTATGTATTGCGTAGGAGCTGGAATTGTCAAACCATTCATGAAATGAGTGAATGAACGTAATAGATAACACATACATTGCTTGACTTCATTTGTTTTGCTTGATAAGTTGAAACGCCTGGTCGTTACTTAAGACTCTTGTCCAGTTAGGCTGCGAATGTGGGAGAATTATATGTATTCACATTTCGCGATAGAGACTTGCTTTGACCGAAGGAATATTGAATGCATATTAACTTAAAGGTTAAATTTTGACACTGCAATTGGAACTTCAAAAGTTCAAGCGAAGATACGATGCATTACTACTCTGATACGATTCTCCTTGCATTTTAGTCATTATTCACATTTTTATCTATTTATTAATTTATAAATTTATATTTTCTTTTTAATAATTGATGTCTTCTTTCTGTAATTCCGTTACCTTCTGTAAATTCTTTCGAATGAACACCTTAATAATAATAATAATAATAATAATAATAATAATAATAATAATAATAATAATAATAATAATAATAATAATTATTATTCTTTGGAAGCTTGAATTTCAAGTCGAAGGCCCCTTTGGTGGGATTGTCCCATATGAATAGGGTTCATCTTCATAATAATAATAATAATAATAATAATAATAATAATAATAATAATAATAATAATAATAATAATAATTGGCCGGGAAGAAAATGTTATTTGTGTTAGATGAAATGTTAACAGTTGCCCCATTTTTCATACTGTTTCGTCTTCGTAGATTGGACAAAATAATTTATTCATTTTGGAAAATCATTTTAAAACGAAGGTCTTTGGAAGTTCTGTGAAAAAGGAAAGTAGTTTCGGTTAAAATACGTCAAAAATTGCCCACCGTTCTTATCAAAGAAACTTTGAATGTCATGGTAATCACATTTTTGTATACAGTAAAGAAAAAAATCTAATGAGTATGTTCTTAGTTTTAGTTTTATGTAGAAGAAAACTATTGTGCCGGCTTTGTCTGTCCGTCCGCACTTTTTCTGTCCGCCCTCAGATCTTAAAAACTAGTGAGGCTAGAGGGCTGCAAATAGGTATGTTGATCATCCACCCTCCAATCATCAAACATACCAAATTGCAGCCCTCTAACCTCAGTAGTTCTTATTTTATTTAAGGTTAAAGTTAGCCATAATCGTGTATCTAGCAACGATATAGGACATGCCACCACCGGGCCGTGGTTAAAGTTTCATGGGCCGCGGCTCATACAGAATTATATCGAGACCACCGAAAGATAGATCTATTTTCGGTGGCCTTGATTATACGCTGTACAGAAAACTCGATTTCAGCGCATTTTTTACTTGTTTTATTCTCTAAACAATTGCTACAACGCTCTTTGCAAAAGAGATCAGTGTCTTTGAAATTAACTAAAAATCAATGAATTCTATTGGAGGAGGTTTTTCGTACTGTTCATAAAAAAACAAGTAATAGATTCATTGAAGGGAAGTTTTTCTGCACTATTCATACGAGGATTTTCATTCTTTAAAAAAAAACATATTTCCCCATTTTTTTATCTTGTTTGAAAACAGCTGAAAAAAAAACAACTTTCAGTTTTGATATTTTCATATGCACAATCGAAAAAAAACCGTCATATCTGATGAACTTTTAATTTTTTTTAATACCAATTACAACCAGTTTGAATGAAAAAAAAAACATTTATATTGGATGAAACTAAATTCTGCCCGTTCCTGTTCTCCCAACCACCAGAAATTACATAAAAAACTTTGACAGATGAACTGACACATTTTTGTGACAAGTGAAGCCACGTGTGAACAAAGACCTATGGGACTCCAGTGGTAGTTTTTTTTTTATAATAATTGGCCACTCCCGAAAAAAAGTGGCCCCCTGACCACTCATGCATCTGATATCCGGTCGGGTAAGCGACTACCGGAAGTAGCATCATTGTGGTCCACCGGAAACAAGTTTTGGATACCATTGTAAGGTAGGTTCAAGTTCCGAGGTTTTTTGTATCGTGAATTTGGGAATGTTTCGTGTTTTTTTTTTCATATGGACGAATTTGTGGGTTTTTTTTCCGGAAGTAATTTTTGGATACAATTGTAAGTTAGGTCAAACTCTCGGGGCGTTTTTTTTTTATTTGAAAATATTTCATAGCTTTTTTTTATTGAGGAATTTGTGACTTTTTTTCCGGACGCTAGTTTTAGATCCCATTGTAATGTAGGGCTAAATTCTTTTTTTTTTTTTTGTGAATTTGGGAATTTTTCATAACTTTTTCTTTACGAAATTGTAATTTTTTTTTCCCGAAAGCAGGTTTTGGATAACTCTGTAAGGTAGGTCCAAGTCCTGGAAGGTTTTCCTTGTGAATTTGGGGAATTTTTCATTCCTAGTTTTCTTTTTTTTCAGGAATTTGTAAAATTTGTTTCCGGAAGCAGTTTTTAGATACCACTGCAAGGAAGGACCAAGATTTGGGGTGTTTTGTTGTGAATTTGGCAATGTTTCATAACTGGGTTTTTTCCATTAACAAATTTGTGACTTTTTTTTCCCCCGGAAGCAAGTTTTAGATACCACTGTATGGTAGGTTCAAGCCCTGAGGTGTTTTTTTTTGTGAATTTTGCAATGTTTCATAACTGGTTTTTTTTCCATTAACAAATTTGTGACTTTTTTCTCAACTTAATTTTTGGTATTTACATGTGTGAAAATATAGAGATATATATATATATATATATATATATATATATATATATATATATATATATATATATATATATATAGTGTAGTTTTTGTGTTGTGTAATTTAGGCCTAGTGTCAGTTTATTCAAAGGCAACAGGACAGTTTTTATTTTGGCTGTTTAGAAATGTTATTTTTCTAATAACAATATTTCTGTGATTTTAGTACCGGGTATGTATTTTTTTTTTTTATGTCCAATAAATTTCGGTAAATTACCGAAATGTGGCTCTTATGAATCTCTGCCAGTATTGATTTGTGCATTTACTTGCAACATTTTTGGTGAATCTAAATGCATTTTCTGAGAGCGTGTTTGATTTTGAGTAATATGTAATTTTATTAAAGTATTACTGCTATTGAGAAGTCTCAGATATCCATTATATATTTATATATATGTATATATATATATATATATATATATATATATATATATATATATATATATATATATATATATATATATATATATATATAAACCGATCCGTCACCAGGTGGACTCGAACCACAGAATGGTTGGGGAACAACGATTAGTCAGCCATACTACCACTAGGCTGTCAAAAAAGAGAGTGTAATATTTGTGAATATTTAAATGAAAAAAAAATGTCACGGTATACATGACCTACTCTCTCTCTCTCTCTCTCTCTCTCTCTCTCTCTCTCTCTCTCTCTCTCTCTCTCTGTGAAACAAACACTCACAAACCTTCCACTTTTCACAACCAGCAGGCGAAAGGACCCACTGAACCGAGGCGAAATTTGGCCGCAATGTGCAAAGTTGGTTGTAGCGTCGCCGCGGCTCTAATCACTCGTAAACAATCCGACAATTATTGGATAATCGCGGGTAATTGACTCGTAATCAGCTAATTTGATGATTTGTTTTTGCCCGGTTATCAACTGGTGATGGCGAACGTGCTTTGCGAAGCGGACAAATAGCCGATTTTATTTATATTTTATGTTGTATTCGTGTTTTTTTGTTTGTTACTTTTTTCTCGTGAACATATAATATTTTTTGGAAGGTTGAATTTCTGGTCAGTGGCCCCTTTGGTGGGCTTGTTACATGTGGATAAGGTTTATCTAATGGATAATAATAATAATAATAATAATAATAATAATAATAATAATAATAATAATAATAATAATAATAATAATATTTTGAAGGTTGAATGGGCTTGTTCCATATGAATAGGTTTCATCTTTTGAAAATAATAATAATAATAATAATAATAATAATAATAATAATAATAATAATAATAATAATTGTTTTGTCTACTCTGAAACTGGTTTAACTAGTAATGAGTCACAAGGAGTCTTGATAAGTTGCTGTTAATGTATAATAGTTATTGAGAATCGTTTCTCCTTTCAGTATTAAATATTCGTATGGTAATTAACACCTGAATTTACTGAGACTTTTTTTTTTTAATTTTACTTTTCAGCTGAAATTAGGGACATTTTTTGTAGCTTTTTTCACGAAAAAATATATTGTGTTTCCATGAATTTCAAATATATATATATATATATATATATATATATATATATATATATATATATATATATATATATATATATATATTTCTTTGTCTTTGTGTGTTTATGTGCTTGCT
>NC_089787.1:19143525-19158525 GCF_040412425.1 Macrobrachium rosenbergii | reverse complement strand
TCCTCCTCCTCCTCCTCCTCCTCCTCCTCCTCCTCCTCCTCCTCCTCCTATTTACTCCTATGCGATCGTAAAACATCCCAGAGGGAAAACCAGCGTCGTGTCCAGTGAATTTCAAAACTTCTCCAAGAGATTAATTTAATCTTGGAATTGCAGGCCAGACATTATTATTATTATTATTATTATTATTATTATTATTATTATTATTATTATTATTATTATTATTATTATTATTATTATTATTATTGGTTGTTTTAGTTATTATTATTATTATTATTATTATTATTATTATTATTATTATTATTATTATTATCATCATCGCGTCCAAAATAAACACAAAGATAAGAAAAATTCAGGAATATTTCAGCGAAAAAATCAAAGAAACGTCCTGTGATTGTATTGTTACAGAAGAAATATTTTCCCTCTTATAGAAGGAATCCTTCCTTGTTATAGAATTCCCGTTGGATCCGTGTCTCGTTCCAGTTTTATAGATAACATCTTATTGCCTCCGGAGAAGGAGTTTTTTTTTTTTTAAGTTCGTTCGTCTGCCTGTGTCTGAAAATTTTGACCGTATTTAGGCCTCGTTGCTTGCAACAATTGACTGGAGTTCGGGAGAGATCCGCGTTCCTAATCTGGATGGACTTTTGAGGAGGTTAGGATTTTTCATTATTATTATTATTATTATTATTATTATTATTATTATTATTATTATTATTATTATTATTATTATTATTAACACAACCCTTCTAATGATTTATATACCTTATTATTATTATTATTATTATTATTATTATTATTATTATTATTATTATTATCATTATTATTATTATTAACACATTTCCACAATAATTCGTGTACCTGCCCTGTCACAAGTGTCGTCAATATTTAAGTACACTCTCAATTACATCTTATGCTTAATCGCATTCTTATTTATTTATTTATTTATTTATTTATTTATTTATCTGTCTATTTATTTTATTTATTATTGGACGACTTTTAATCCCGGATTAACGAGCAGTTCTTCCATAGAAACAATGTCGCCCCTTTTAAAAAAGCCATTACTGTAATCCTTTCTTGGTAAATCCCAATAAAATCCCTTCGAGTTTCTTCGTCCCAGCATTGATGAAGAAGTGGGAGGAGGAGGAGGAGGAGGAGTAGAAAGAGAGGAGGAGGAGGAAGAGAAGAGGAAGGGAGAGGAGAATGACGATTAGGAGAAGGAGGTGGAAGAGTGAGAGGAAGTGGAAGAGAAAGAGAAAATGGAAGAGAAGAAAGAGTGAGAAGGAGTAGGAGGAGGTGGGATAGGAAGAGGAGGAGGAGGAAGAGGTGGGCTAGGAAGAGGAGAAGTAGGAGGTGGGATAGGAAGAGGAAGAGGAGGAGGAGGAGGAAGAGAAGAGGAAGAGGAAGAAGAAGAGGAGGTGGAATAGAAAGAGGAAGAGGAAAAAGAGGAGGAGGTAGGATAGGAGAGGAAGAGTAGGAGGAAGAGAAGAGGAAGAGTAGGAGGAGGAGGAGGAGGAGGAGGAGGAGGAGGGACATAAAAATAAGCAATTGATTTAAAAGGCTGATAAAAGAGATAAAAGAGAGAGAGAGAGAGAGAGAGAGAGAGAGAGAGAGAGAGAGAGAGAGAGAGAGAGAGAGAGAGAGCAACTTTGTTTTTTCATTATTCACCCTCCCCAGAAGTAGCATCATCATCATCATCATCATCATCACCATCACCATCACCATCATCTTCTTCCCTGCCATATGGTCTATCACCATCAATCACCACCTCCCACTATCAGTCTCTCTTCCTTCCCAGTTTTTGCTCGCCCCTCGGGGCTGCAATTTCAAAGAGGCCTCTGAAATTTTGGGGGTAGATATGGCCCTGCCCCCTTTTGAAAGGGGGGAGAAAAATATGCCTGGCTTTGTTTCCTTCTGAATACTTTTTGTTATTGTTATTATTATTATTATTATTATTATTATTATTATTATTATTATTATTATTGTTATTATTATTATTATTAGTATTCAGGAGATGAACCCTGTTCAAATAGAACAAGCCCACCACAGGGGCCTTTGGCTTGAAATTCAAGCTTCCAAAGAATATTATTATTATTATTATTATTATTATTATTATTATTATTATTATTATTATTATTATTATTATTATTATTCATAAGATGAACCTTATTCATTTGGAACAAGCCCACCAAAGGGGCCACTGACTTGAAATTCAAGTTTCAAAAGAATATTATTATTATTATTATTATTATTATTATTATTATTATTATTATTATTATTATTATTATTATTATTATTATTATTCAGGAGATGAACCCTATTCATATGAAACAAGCCCACCAAAGGGGCCACTGACTTGAAATTCAAGCTTCCAAAGAATATTATGGCGTTCATTAGGAAGAAGTAAGAAAAGGTAAAGGGAAATACAGAAAGATGAGATCACTTATTAAATAAATAAATAGATCAATAAATAAAAATACAAGAAACTATTAAAATTTAAGGAGAATATATTAAGGTAGAAATGCATTGCTTCTTCGCTTGAACTTCTGAAGTTTCAACTGCACGACATCCTCAGTAGGAAGGTTGTTCCACAGTCCAGAGGTGTGAGGAGTAAAGGACCTCTGGAACTCTGGAGGGGTTCGACAGGGAGGCAGACTTATTACATTTCCCAGTAGTGATTAATTAAACTTAATTTTCTCTTAATGTTGGTTGTTTTAGGACGTGCCTTCAGTGCACCTCACTTGGTGCACTGTAGGCATTACTAGAGAGAGAGAGAGAGAGAGAATAAGTAATTTAGATGATGATATCTGACCCACCTTGACTGCGATCCACTACTTTGGACTAACTACCAGGCACATGAATCACTGAATGTTAATAGAACATGCTTCAATCCTCTCTCTCTCTCTCTCTCTCTCTCTCTCTCTCTCTCTCTCTCTCTCTCTCTCTCTCTCTCTCTCTCTCTCTAAATTAACGCAGGGTTTTGGTGAACAATGAAAAATCACCCCTTTGTGATCGTGGCATAAGGGCATTTTTTGCCTATTTTTCGGTGACTGGGGCAATGAATATAATATTATGTAACATTGGCTTTTTCAACCCCATCCCCTCAATCCTCCCTCCCCTCTCACCTCACGCCCCCTCCCCCACAAGGATTGCTCAGTGATGGAGGATTTTGAGATAAACCCAAATTGAATTCAACTGGAAATCACTTTTTATATTTTAGTCTGTGAAGAAATTACAATTTGACAAAAATAGGACGTAAGGATATATTTCCTTATTAATATAAGTTGACAGAAATTTAAAAATGATAAAAGTGGGACATTAGAATATATTTTCCTATTAATATAAGCTGACAAAAATTAAAGATTTATAAAAGTAGGACATAAAAATATATTTCCTTTTTAATATAAGCTGATAAAAATTAAAGATTTATAAAAGTACGACGCTAAAAATATATTTCCTTTTTAATATAAGCTGACAGAAATTAAAGATTTATAAAAGTAGGGCATAAAAATATATTTCCTTTTTAATATAAGCTGACAAAAATTTAAAAATGATAAAAGGGGGACATAAGAATATATTTCCTTATCAATATAAGTTGACAAAAATTAAAAAATTATAAATGTAGAACATAAGAATATATTTCCTTATTAATATAAGTTGACAAAAATTTTAAAATGTTAAAAGTAGAACATAATATAATTTCCTTTTTAATATAAGTTGACAAAAATGTTAAAATGATAAAAGTAGGACATAAGAATATATTTCATTATTAATATAAGTTGACAGAAATAAAAAATTATAAAATTAGAACATAAGAATATATTTCCTTTTTAATCACACTAAAAATAACCTTTGCAGTGGAAACATACTTTCTCATTCGATACAGATAATAATTTGAATAATTTGGATAATTTAATAATTTGATAGTGATAACTACCGAATCGTGAATGAACCCTTCTGTATAAGCGGTTTTATTCACTCGCACAGAAGCTCATCCGCAGCACTTCAAACCCAACATATTATTCTGCACATTTACCCCTTATTTTGAATGGACTTTTATATTGAAGAATTTGATCGATTTTTTTAAATTAATTTTTATTTATTTGTTTATTTATCGAAATATTTCTTTTTTTGTTAAATTACTGATATTTTTAATTAAATATATATTTTTAATGTTTTAGTTACTTGATAATCAATAATTAATTTTTTTGTTAATTTACTAAGAGTTTTTATTAACTACCTAGTTAATTTATGTATGTATTATTAAATAACTTTTCACCTAATTACTTAATTCGATTATCTGCCAATTTATTTTTTATGTATTTATTTAATAATTCATTAATTTTTCAATTCCATTTACTTATTAATAGATAAATAATTCTTTATTTTTATTTATTTATTTGTTGAACCATTTAACTAATTACCTAGGTAATATATTTATATACTTAATACTTTGCTTTTGAAGTAATTACGTAATTATTTAATTGTTTGACAATTTATTTATATATTTATTTATGTAATTATTAAATTAATATATAATTACTTTTTTATTGAAAAAAAGGAGAGACTTAAAATGCGATCTCCCCTAACCGCAACCCCTTTCGTTCCTTTTACTGTACCTCCGTTCATATTCTCTTTCTTCCACCTTACTTCCTGACAATTGATTCATAGTGCAACTGCTTTGAGGCTTTCCTCCTGTTACGGCTTTCAAAACCTTTTTACTGTCAATTTCCGTTTCAGCGCTGAATGACCTCAAAAGTCCCAGCGCTAAATTCTACATCCAATTCAATTCAGTACGGAAATCCCAATGTAAAACAGTAGGATCCAATCCTCTTTCGAAAGAGTGGAACAAAAAAAAAAAAAAAAAAAAGGTCCTACTGTCTGTTTCCTTATTGAGAATCATCGCAGGATCGGATTCTATTGGATAGAAAGCGATAGAAGATTCAATTCCATTCAGCTGAGACTGTAGGAGATTTCATTCTTCGTCTGTCCGGAAATTTTTGAGTTTGGTTTAATATGTTTTTTTTGTTTTTTTATTTTCATTTTTTGTCAGTTTGAAGGTTTTGAGTTTTTGTTGGTCAGTGGTTTAATGCTTTTTTTCTTTTATGAATTTTTGCTCTTTGATTTTTTTTTTTTTGTCAGTTTGAAGGTAATAGTATAATTTTTTTTGTCGGTTTGAAGGTAATAGTATAAAAAATTTTTTGTCAATTTGAAGGTAATAGAATCATTTTTTTGTCAGTTTGAAGGTAACTGTGTAAGTTTTTTTTTTGGTCATTGTGTTTTTTTTTTTTATAAATTTTTGCTCAATGATTTTTTTGTCAGTTTGAAAGTAAAAGTATAATATTTTTGTCAGTTTTATTCCAGTTGATTTTAGTAAGACACATAAGAATATTTAAGAATATATATATATATATATATATATATATTATATATATTATATATATATATATATATATATATATATATATATATATATATATATATATATTATATATATATATATATTTTCTCTCTCTCTTTCTCTCTCTGACCCGCCTCTTGATTGCCCCCCTCCCCCTCCTATATCCTTTCCTCGTTTGGTTAAACGACGCGAAAAGAAAAGTATAAAATACTTGGAGAGGAAAAAAAAATAATTCGAGATCTACAGAAGGAAAAATCGAGTGTGTAATTTTCTCCCAGGCTCTACTTTACACTTTGGTTTATTGCGTCCGGTTGTTTGGGCTAAGGGAGAGAGAGAGAGAGAGAGAGAGAGAGAGAGAGAGAGAGAGAGAGAGAGAGAGAGAGAGAAACTATATATATATATATATATATATATATATATATATATATATATATATATATATATATATATATATATATTTATATACATATGAATGAATAAATAAATACTAGACTTTGGAGTAGTAGGAACAATCACAGATGATTCATTCTGCCTCTCTCTCTCTCTCTCTCTCTCTCTCTCTCTCTCTCTCTCTCTCTCTCTCTCTCTCTCTCTCTCTCTCATACAGTCTTTTTCTCGCTTTAAGGACGAATTTGTGGACTGGTTTTTTTTCGGCGACTAGAGGTACTTTGGCCCATCCCATAACCATTGATTTTTAGTGTTATGGGAGAACTTACGACCCAAACCTTTCTCTCTCTCTCTCTCTCTCTCTCTCTCTCTCTCTCTCTCGGGCTACGTTCATTTGCCTCCGGCTTCAAAAGAACAAAAACAAAAATAAACGTTTTCTTTCACGCTATGTTGGGTCACTTGAACCAGACACCCCCTCCCCCATCCCCCCAGATGCGATTGTTTATAGCTCCCCAGGGACTGACCAGATTCGTTTCTGGGGAGGCTATATTCCCCCCTTCCCTCCCCAAACTCAAACCCCCTGGTTAACGTAGGGGTAGTGGGTGGTCAAATTCATTGTTTTGGCACCGGTACTTCCCTGACCCTCCTCTCACAACCGTTTGCCTTCTAGATTTTAGGGCTATGCCCCCTCACCTCCCTAATTCAGTGTTCTGGGACCACTACTTCTTCCCCCCTTGATTTTTGGGGCTAGGCCCACTCCCCCTTCCCATCCCAGGTCTATGCCCCAGCACTCGAACCTAACTGATTTAAATCAAGGGGTTACCTGATCAGATTAAGTGCTTGGGGACCAACTCCACCTGATTAGTGACCAGGTATACATTGCTGTGGACCAGCTGTCCAGCTCAGGGCTGGTCCTGAAAGATAGAATACGCACAGGGCTTCTTGTAAAGTCGTCCTTTTTTTCCTGCAGGAATTGAAACTATGTGAACAGGATCGTGTAATACTAATTTTACTCGTGACGAAAAGTGTGAAATATGGTTAGGAACGTTCGTAAAAGAGAGATTATTTATATCATGAAGCAGAAGCATACTTCAGATAGATGATGGTTCGTAGAACAGAGGAAACGCTAAAAAGATGGATGAAATGCTAAACAAAGTGCAGGTGAAACAAAATAACAGAGGAAACACTTAACAAAAAACTAATGAAACGCTAAGCAAAAAGCAGATGAAAAACTAAACAAAAAACACACAAAAAACTAAACAAAAAATAGACAAAAAACTAAAAAAAAAAAAAAAGCAGACTGAACACTAAACAAAACAATCACATGAAGCCCCAACCAAAACCACTTGTTCAAGAGGGCGCCCAATAGACACAGGAGCCATATATGCTTCCCCTCCCCTCGAAAGCATTAGGCCTGGTGAGGAGCAGCAGCGTAGGCCTACGGAACCCATCCAAGGAGTGTTTTCTTTTGTGGAGGCGATATGGGAGAATGATCATTATTTAGGTGGGCCTCTTTAATTAATGGGTCTTTATAGGGGATGGGACGAGAGAGAGAGAGAGAGAGAGAGAGAGAGAGAGAGAGAGAGAGAGAGAGAGAGAGAGAGAGAGAGAGAGGAGCTTTTAAGTGTGAGAGAAAGATGAGTCTGACATTGTTGTGCTTCTAAGAAATATATAAAAATGAGAAAGAGATTGTAACATGAAGAATTTTGATCAGAGAGAGAGAGAGAGAGAGAGAGAGAGAGAGAGAGAGAGAGAGAGAGAGAGAGAGAGAGAGAGAGCCTTTTATGCGACAAAGAAAGATGTGTCAAAAATGTTTGTGCTTCTAAGAAGGTAAAAAAGAGAGAAAGATTGTTACATTAGACCTTTCTGCCTGGAGAGAGAGAGAGAGAGAGAGAGAGAGAGAGAGAGAGAGAGAGACAGAGAGAGAGAGAGAATGAGAGAGAGTAAACCAGCAGCGACTGTCGTTGATGCTAAGGGGTTATGTAGACGCAAACGGTGCTGTAAACATTAGAATATAAAATCTCTCTCTCTCTCTCTCTCTCTCTCTCTCTCTCTCTCTCTCTCTCTCTCTCTCTCTCTCTCTCAAAGAAACGAGACACATCAAAGGAATTCTATGTTGGTTTGCCTTCGTTTGTGCGTCCCTTTCTTTGTGTGGGCTTCTCATTTGTGGTTTGCCTTTTAGGGATTAGTGGGAAATAATGAAGAACGGTATAGCTCTCTCTCTCTCTCTCTCTCTCTCTCTCTCTCTCTCTCTCTCTCTCTCTCTCTCTCTCTCACGCACACACTGCTTTGGAGATCTGAAGATTCCATAACTGCTTTTGGAGATCTGAAGATTCCATAACTGCTTTTGGAGATCTGAAGATTCCATAACTGCTTTTGGAGATCTGAAGATTCCATAACTGCTTTTGGAGATCAGAAGATTCCATAACTGCTTTTGGAGATCAGAAGATTCCACAACTGCTTTTGGAGATCAGAAGGTTCCTCGACTGCTTTTAGGATCCAAAGATTCCGCAGTTGCTTTGGAGATCAGAGATTCCATAACTGCTTTTGGAGGTCAGAAGATTCCATAAATGCTTTTGGAGATCAGAAGATCCCACAACTGCTTTTGGAGGTCAGAAGATTCCATAACTGCTTTTGGAGATCTGAAGATTCCACAACTGCTTTTGGAAATCAGAAGATTCCATAACTGCCTTTGGAGATCAGAAGATTCCATAACTGCTTTTGGAGATCTGAAGATTCCACAACTGCTTTTGGAGATCAGAAGATTCCACAAATGCTTTTGGAGATCAGAAGATTCCACAACTGCTTTTGGAGATCTGAAGATTCCACAACTGCTTTTGGGGATCTGGATATTCCACAACTGCTTTTTAGAGATCAGAAGATTCCACAACTGCTTTTGGAGATCAGAAGGTTCCTCGACTGCTTTTAGGATCCAAAGATTCCGCAGTTGCTTTGGAGATCAGAGATTCCACAACTGCTGTGGAAATCTGAAGATACCATAACTGTTTTTGGAGATCTGAAGATTCCACAAATGTTTTTGGAGACCTGAAGATTCCATAACTGCTTTTGGAGATCTGAAGATTCAACAGTTTCTTTGGAGATCTGAAGATTCCACAACTGCTTTGGAGATCTGGGTGTTCCACAACTGCTTTTGGAGATCAGAAGATTCCATAACTGCTTTTGGAGATCTGGATGTTCCACTACTGCTTTTGGAGATCAGAAGATTCCATAACTGCTTTTGGAGATCTGGATGTTCCACAACTGCTTTAGGGATCTGAAGATTCCATTATAACTGCCTTTTGTCATTTTCGTAAACAAGTTATAAAAATGGAGACGCCATTTCACTCAAAAGAGTTGCGTAAGGAATACCTAACCCCCTTCCCCAACCCCTCAACCACCCCCCCCCCTTTTTACACAAAAACACACACACAAAAAGATACACAAAAAATATTCCGTATACAGAAGAAGTCTCAAGTAGGTGAGTGAATATTTTTGTTCGCCTGATACACTCTGCTTAATTGAATGAGTTCAACACCGTGGTTTTTTGGGGGTCTCTCTCTCTCTCTCTCTCTCTCTCTCTCTCTCTCTCTCTCTCTCTCTCTCTCTCTCTCTCTCTCTCTCTCCCGTCGTTCTTGTTGGAGTGGTAACGTTGTTAAATCTCTCTCTCTCTCTCTCTCTCTCTCTCTCTCTCTCTCTCTCTCTCTCTCTCTCTCTCTCTCAAACACACACACACATACACTCCAATATGCATATAGATACGTAATAATTTTTGTCTACATTTTTCTCTCGAATACATAAGTTTACAGATATACAAAATACAGTTATACTCGTATATGATCTCTCTCTCTCTCTCTCTCTCTCTCTCTCTCTCTCTCTCTCTCTCTCACCTGTGGGCATATATATATATATATATATATATATATATATATATATATATATATATATATATATATATATATATATATATATATATACAGTATATATATAATATATATATGTTAGATTTTAATCTCTCTCTCTCTCTCTCTCTCTCTCTCTCTCTCTCTCTCTCTCTCTCTCTCTCTCTCTCTTGATTGAAAAGCATCCTGTCTAAGTCAGCGTGTTTAGGATTTTTATATTTTGTAAAAAAAAAAAAAGTAAAATAACGTGTGCCCTGATTATTATTATTATTATTATTATTATTATTATTATTATTATTATTATTATTATTATTATTATTATTATTATTATTATTAAGTTAGGCTACTTTGTCACCATTCAAGACAGCTGTTGCGTGGATACGACCGCAGATGAATATTAATGATGAATATTATTAATATTATTGTCATTCCATTTCCTTTGACAAAGTAATTCATGAAAATTCAATTCTGACATTATTATTATTATTATTATTATTATTATTATTATTATTATTATTATTATTATTATTATTATTATTATTATAGTTGATGTTCAGTTTTATATTCTAAAATTGAAAGGAAGATACTGTGTTCTCAAAAACAAAACGAAACGCAGTCTTGACACCTTATTTGTTCTGGTTTCAAAAACAAAGTCGCTTAATTCAAAACTATATAGAAGCATTTTAAAGCCTATGGAACCTAGGCTTAAAATTGGTTATCGAGAAACCTAGAAACCAAGGATCGTGTTTCTGAATTGTTTTCCGTTCCAATAATGCCTTCATTTGGAAACCAGAAACCTGTTTCAGACTTATGTAGAAACCTGAAACCAAGAAACCTGTTTCCCAGTCATTTTCCGTTACATTAATGCGTCTTTAGAAAGCAGAGACCTGTTTCTGACTTATTTAGAAACCTGAAACCAAGAAACCTGTTTCCGAGTCATATTCCGTTCCAATAAGGCCTTCATTTAGGAACCAGAAACCTGTTTCTGACTTATTTAGAAACCTGAAACCAAGAAACCTGTTCCTGAGTCATATTCCGTTACATGAATGCGTCTTTAGAAAGCAGAAACCTGTTTCTGACTTATTTTAGAAACCAAGAAACCTGTTTCTGAGTCTTCGAACAAACCAGAAGGGTTTATTATAATCATCATAATGAAACCAAGACCCCGTTTTGGGGTTTCGAAAACGGAGCGACTCGTGTGTGGCTCCATTAAGCGTGACGGATATTTTCAACCGAGTCGAGGAGGTACTTTTGACTAATCCTATATCCCCCCCTCCCCTCAACAAAGTGCCCTCCACCCCACAGCCTACCCCCACCCACCCTCTGTGAGCCTACCCCCTCCCCTCCCATTCCACCCCACCACCCCCTTCCCCCGACCACAACCCTTGGAAAAATAAAAATTACCTTCTTTGTCGTCGACTAATGTATCTTAAAAAGACAAGGCGCGTCTTTGTGCTTTTTCAAAAAGGTGCGGGCTTGCGCGCTCGTGCGCAGGCGCGCACGTTCCGAAATCGATGCTTGTTATTCCCCCCCTTGTAAAGAAAGAGCAGCGATGATGATGATGATGGCGATAAGAGAGGGGGACAGGAAACTCGTAATAAAGGCAGGAACAATGACGAGAGATGAAGAAGAATTTGAGATCAGTCAAACGTACCGGCTGTGAATTCAAGAAATACGCTTTATAATTATTATTGTTATTATTATTATTACTATTATTATTATTATTGTGTAAGTAACTTGACAATATTACAGTAGAAGTCAATGATACTTCATCTCGCACAAAGACTTCTGTTAAAGGGACGAATTGCTTTTTGGCGGGGGAGGGGGGAAAAAGCGAAACAATGTGAAGAGTTTTTCATTGTGGGGAATTTATTTCAGTGTCTTTGTATGGCACAATTCTGGCCCGTTCTGGGATTTTTATTTGTGGTTTATTTTTATTTATTTGTTTCATTATATTCTTTGTTTTTGTGTAACTATATATAATATTTATATGTGTCTATATATGTATATAAAACACTTCTATACATTTTCATATTGATTGACAAGCTGCCTGATGTGGCACCGAAGTTCTGGGTATTTGTAGGTGGTCAGCGACCCAGGTACTGACCTACTGGGGCTTCATAATAATCCAGTTATTTAGATTATCTTATTGTCATTAAGATTCCTGCCCCGTCGGCCTCTCTTTTATAAGAGAATTGGTCATTATTATATTTGATTGATGGGGGAGGGCGCAATGTGTCCAATTGCCGCTTACATTTGACTCCTAAGGTTTTTTCTATCAGTACTGGTAGCCTACTTACTACAGTTCCTGTGCTAAACAGACATTCCATTAGGTACCCCATCCAAGTAATGACCGTTTTCAAGTGTTGCTGTCCATCTTTCTCAAAGAATTCTCCAGCTGATTTGGGTTTCATAAGCCTGGGGACACAGGGGAACGCAGGAGAATTCCGAAATATGCTTGAAAGTGTCGGACCTCGCACCCTACAGATAGTATGTGCGGTCATTGCAATCTCGAGGGTCAATCCGTTTCAGTAGATTCTTTCACTGCAGTCACTGTAGACTGTTGAATTTTCGTAATGCCTCTGTGTTCCCCTGAATCATCTACATTCTATAAGTAGTAGTTTTGGTCTGGAATTAAATAAGACAGTTTTCGTGTCAATGTCATTTTGTTGACTTATTAACACAGATTCTCTGCTTCATTGAAGTATTATATTTTTACATCAGTAACAAATTTCAGTACTCTAATGATGTTATTTGTTCCAGTAACACAGATCTTGGCTCATTAACGAACAAGTCTTGTTCCAGTAACGCTTCTGTCAGTGGTCAAATACACACTTCTGTCAGTGGTCAAATACACACTTCTGTCAGTGGTCAGATGCACACTTCTGTCAGTGGTCAAATACACACTTCTGTCAGTGGTCAGATACACACTTCTGTCAGTGGTCAAATACACACTTCTGTCAGTGGTCAGATACACACTTCTGTCAGTGGTCAGATACACACTTCTGTCAGTGGTCAAATGCACACTTCTGTCAGTGGTCAAATACACACTTCTGTCAGTGGTCAGGTACACACTTCTGTCAGTGGTCAAATACACACTTCTGTCAGTGGTCAGATACACACTTCTGTCAGTGGTCAAATACACACACTTCTGTCAGTGGTCAGTTCTGATGGTCACACACTTCTGTCACTTCTGTGGTCAAATACACACTTCTGTCAGTGGTCACTTCTGTCAGTGGTCAAGCAACTCACTTTTCTACCTCAGTCAACACATTTCTGTAAAACTTTTCCAGCCAGAGTGAAACACTTTTCTTCCAGTATCGAATCCTGACTTATAGGCGACACTGTTTTTGTATGTGCCCAGTAGAGATGTAGTGCCGCCAGTGTACCTCACGCGGTGCACTGTAGGCATTACTAAAAGGCATTTGTAGTGTCTCCTCTTCGGACCCTTAGTGCATCCACTTTTCAGTCTTCAATTGTACTTCCTTTCCCTCTTCTTTGTGCAATTGTGCCTTTATTCCCAGTTCCACCTTTAGGTCAATATACTTCATCTTTCTCTTCTGTCGTGCTGTCCATCTCCCTCTGTCCACTGTCTTAAGCCCTGAGCGGCCGAAGTTTTCCCATTGCTTGGCTTTACGGCCTAGTATTCATAAATCACAAGTCATCAATTGATGGTTTATGATTTCATAAATCACAAATCATCAATGTATTAAAAGGGACATTCTCTTGGAGGAACCCCTTCAGGAAGTGAGGCCCAAAAGGAGGTATTACTGACTCCCTTCCTCACTTCTTCTTTCCTCACTCCTCCCCTCCCCTCCATCTCCCCCTTTCTTCCCCTCCCCTCACCCTCTCCCTCCCCAAACGACCGTCTCGTAATAATTAACCCATTGCCTCGTCCTCGAGATCATTTGAATAAACCCCACAGGCTGTTGCTCCCTGTTGCTCTCTTTCCTCCCCTCCCCTCCCCCTCTCCCCTCCCCCTGGCCCGTGGTTTCGAAACCAGCCGAGAACAATGGGTTTCTCGGTGTTTACGCTCGTCCTGGGCTTTGTTCGCTGCGCCGCACATTTCAGCCGTGGCACCCGAAACAGGATGTTTACCCATTATGATACCGCGACTGAAAAGAAGAAGAAGAAGAAGAAGAAGAAGAAGAAGAAGAAGAAGAAGAAGAAAGAAGAAGGTTCCGGTGGTGGTGATGATTTTCTGGTATTCTGTTGTTGTCCAACTCCTCCTCCTCCTCCTCCTCCTCCTTCCTGGGGAATGTTAAGTGTTTTTTTTTTTTTTTCCTCCCTTTTGAGTGCCTGTGTTTAAGTTTTTTTTTTTTTGGGGGGGCGTTGGATGTTTGTCTTCTATTTGGTATGTTGTCTTGAAGGACTTTTAATCTTGAGTTTTTTCTTCTCCTTTCTGGGAATGTTAAGTGTTTTTTTCCTTCCTTTTGAGTGCCTGTGTTTATGTTTTTTTGGCGTTGGATGTTTTTTTTCTAGTTATGTCGTTTTTAATCTTGCGTATTTTTTTTCACAAGATGTTTGGTGTTTTTTCATCATTGGTGGAATTATTTGCTTCCTGAGGAATGTTAAGTGTTTTTTTCTCTCTTTTGTTGTTTTTTAAGGCTGGATATTTTTCTTCTATTCGGTATGCCGTTTTTGTTTTGCAAGATGTTTCCTGATTTGAAGTATTTGAATTTATCTTTTTTATTTTAGTTTTTTTTTTTTTTGCATTCATTATTTTTACCATGTAGCATGTTTTTTTCAGTGTTTCACTTTGGTTTTGATATGGTGCAGTTTTTTTCAGTTTTTTCCTGAACTTGGGATTTTTACCGTCTCCTTGAATAGAATTATTTAAATACTTGCAATACTAAGTTACTTTTCCCTGAGTATTCTTCGACTAAACCAGTTTTTTGTAATCCTAAGTTAATTTTCCCCTATTTTTATTTCAACTTACCAGTTTTTTTTTAATCCTTTAAGTTAGTTCTGCGAAAGATTTTTTCAGCTTAACCTGTTATTTGTAATCCTAATTTAATTTTTTCTCAAATCTTATTTCAATTTAACCAGTTATTTTTAATCCTAATTTATTTTTTCCCGACTTTTATTTCAATTTAACCATTTATTTTTAATCCTAATTTATTTTTTCCCAACTTTTCTTTCAACTTTACAAGTTATTTGTAATCTTAATTTATTTGTTCTTAACTTTTATTTCAACTTATCCATTTTTTTGTAATCCTAATTTATTTTTTCCCAACTTTATTTCAACTTCACCAATTTTTTGTAATCCTAATTTATTTTTGCCCAACTTTCATTTCAAATTAACCAATTTTTTATAAT
>NC_089787.1:19128525-19138525 GCF_040412425.1 Macrobrachium rosenbergii | reverse complement strand
TTATTTTATGCAAAGGGAAGTGGCATTGGCAGAGAGAGAGAGAGAGAGAGAGAGAGAGAGAGAGAGAGAGAGAGAGAGAGAGAGAGAGAGAGAGAGAGAGAGAGAGAGAGAGAGAGAGGTTGGTTTTTTTTAGTGGAGAGAGAGAAAAGACGTTTGATTATATATATGTATATATACACAAATGCATATATAAATGTATATATATATGTATGTATGTATGTATGTATATATATATATATATATATATATATATATATATATTATATATATATATATATATATATATATATATATATATATATATATATATATATATATATATATATATATATATATATATATATATATATATATATATTATATATAATAATATAGTATATATATATATATATATATATATATATATATATATATATATATATATATATATATATAAATATATTTATTTGAAGAAAATAACAGAAAAACTTTAATTTTTGGGATTTTTTTTTATCAATGTTACGAGAAATGAGACATTGTGAAAAATTGGTGGATATTTATATTGGCGGAAAATGAGGAAAATTGGAGTTTTCTGTAACAAAAACGTGATAAAAACTTTTTCAAGTGTTGGAAATGAGGACAGATAGGAAACTCCTTTAGTGTTTAAAGAAGCGACTCATTAAAAATACATAAATGAGAAACATAATTTTTTGTGGAAAATTTTGAAAAATCGAGGAATGTTTTAAAGGCAAAAAAATGAAACAAAATTGAGGGAATTTTTTCGTGACAAAAACGAGGAACATGGAGGATCTGAAGCTACAAAAATGAGAAAAAAATGGAACGTTATTTTAGTGACAAATTATTTTTTAAATGGCTGGAAAAAAATCGGTGCTTTTTTAAGAGTAGAAATTAAATTTTTGCTGAGGAATTAGGATCGTTTCTTAGTGACAGAAGCTGAGGGCAAAGTTGACGTAATTTTTAATGACAAAAAATCACCAAAAATTTAGATAATTTATGGTGACAAATGGAAAAAAAAAATTAACTTCCCCAGTGACCAAAAAAAAAAAAAAAAAGTAAAAAATGCGCCGAATTTACTTCGGCGTAATCGAGTTTTTTGTACAGCGCATAATGCAGTATGAAACTCTCAGCCATGCTCCATGAAACTCTCAGCCAACCGTGGTGGCCTATGTTGTTGCGGTGCCAGACGCATGATCATGGCTAACTTCAACCTTAAATAAAATAAAAACTACTGAGGGTAGAAGGCTGCAATTTGGCATGCTTGATGATTGGAGGGTGAATGATTAACATACCAATTTGCAGCCTTCTAGCCTCAGTAGTTTTGAAGATCTGATGGCGGACAGAAAAAGTGCGGACGGACAGACAAATATCCATCTCAGGAGTCTTCTTTTGCAGAAAACTAAAAAATGGAATACTGGAGTCATGAAAAAAGGATTAAACTGAAACTCGAATAGATGAAAGTGACGGAAAATTCTCTCTAGAGGTGGAATGAAAAGAAAAAATATTTGGAAATAAGAAAAAATAAAACTTTCACCAGTCAAAGTAAGGGAAGTGAAAGTTTCTTTTTATTGGGGGAAAGCGGGACGAGAGGAAAGAAGGATTTCTACTGATAAAAAGGTGTACGATGGAAACCCTTTCCAAGTGAAAGTGTTTGGAGAAAGTTGAGGATTTTATAAGATGAATTCAAAGCAGTGACAAAATACTTTCACGTGAATGCCTTTCAAAATAAAATTAAGATAAAAAAATTATCCATATTTGATTTTCATACAAAGTAGAAAGAGAAAGTGGAAGACGCTTCTGTGACAAAACGAGAAAGAGAAAGTTCTTGATGATGAAAGTGACAGAAAGGGAAGGAAATGTTTTATATCAGTGAAAACGAAAATAAAAAAAAATCAGGTCTAAAATAGGAAAACTGATTTAGTAACAAAAACAAGAAAATTAAAGAATTATTTGATGACAGAAGCAGTACAAAGATGGACTTATTTATTGGCAATATCAAAATGAAATTCAATTTACGTAGCATTAAGCAGAAGAGAAAATGAGATACTTGTTTATTAGCCAAAGTAAAATCAAACTGACATTTAAATTTACCTAGTATTAAACAGAATAGAATATTGAAGAATTGATTATTAGCAAAAGTCTGTTTGAGGCTGAAAGTAAGAGAATTTCCAAGTGTGTAGTGTAAGAGAATTTCCAAGTGTTTAGTGTAAGAGAATTTCCAAGTGTGTAGTGTAAGAGAATTTCCAAGTGTTAGTGTACAGAAACAAAAGAAAAACGTATTTAATGGTAAAATCAAAATGAAATTAAATTTACCTATTATTAAACACAAGATAAAATGGAACACTTGTTTATTATCTAAAGTAAAAGGAAAATCAAAGTCTGTTTAAGGGGCAAAAGAAAGAGAAAGCCAGTGTGTTTGGTGGCAAAACCAAGAGAAAGTTAAGAAATTATTAAGTGACAAAGTCAAAATGTAATACATTTTACATCGCATTAAACACAAGAGGAAATAACGTACTTGTTTATTAGCAAAAGTGAGAGGAAATCTAAGTCTTTTCAAGGGCGAAAGTAAGAGAAAATCAAATTCTTTAGTGGCAAAAAAGAGAGAACGTGAAAGACCTATTTACTGACAAAATTTACCCATTACTAAACACAAGAGAAAATTGAGGTTTTTATATTGGCAAAAATAAGAAGAAATAAATCTTTTTGATGGGCGAAAGTAAGAGAAAATCGGAATGTTTAGTGGGCAAAAACAAGAGAAAGTGACAGACTCACTGAGTGACAAGAGCAAGTGATAATCAAGAATGGTTTTGTCAGGCGATGATGATGATGATGGACTTTGAAGTGAAGGACTTGTTATTTATTTCGCTCCATCTCCTTTGAAGGCCCCGAGACCTTCACTCTCATCTTCCTTATCAACATCTCTTGGGTTGATTTCGCCCATTAGGACGGCACAGCCTTTGCCTGCTCACCTCCTCACATTATCCCTCCTTCTTCCCCACTTCCTCTTATTACTCCTCCTCTTCCTCCTCCTCCTCCCATCCTTGTTTTCATCCTACAACCCGTCCTCTGTCTCTTACCATCTACCCTCAACCTTTGCCAACCTCCTGCTCCCTAGTCCTAGCTTCGATTCCCTACCACCTAGACCCATGCCCCCGGCTTCCTCCTCCTCCTCCCCCTCCTCCTCCTCCTCCTCCTCCTCCTCCTCCTCCTCCTCCTGTATTGCTTCCTCCTCACCTGCTGCTCTGCCTTTACCTTGAAGGGACGAAGTAGTGGTTGACGTGACGCTGTGATGTAAGGTAGAGGCTCCCGCCCTCTTGGGCTCTCGTGTGGGTATTTACGCGAACCCTCCCTTCCAGCTCCCCTCCCTTCCTTCCTTCCTTCCCTCCCTCCCTCTGTCCGACCTGGCACGTCCCACGGGCGTTCCTCTCCCCTTACCCCCCCTTGGGGCAGGCCCCAAGTGCCTGCAGGATCGAAGTGCGAAGAGAATGTCCTTCGTCGTCGAGTTCCCGAGGCGATGCAATTCGATTGATCTCGTGCGATTGTTGTTGTGTGTGCGGGGGGGAAGAATCGCGCCGCGGAGGGGGCGCCCTAACGTGGCCTCCAATGCTACTGGTACTGCCACCAGCTTGTTTTTGTCTTGGGTGCACAGTCGCGGTTGGCTGATGCTCCTGCCGCTGCCATATTCGCTCGCTTCTTGTTTTCGGGATTGACCGAATGTGCCTTCGTCGATGTCTCATTCAGAGGTGACTGGTTATTGAGAGTTCGTTGTTTCACTGCTACAGACGCAGAGACTTTAGTGAGGGGTTGGCTACGTGTGTTGAACTGCCCCTTTTTTTTCTGTGTGTTTACTGACAATGTACAAAGAATTTTTTTTTATCATTTATTAGAATATAAAAAGATTTGAGTGGTTATCTATGTGTGTTACTTTGTGAAGTTTGTGCAGTTTTATTACTTCAAATTTGAACAGTGATTTTTTTTTTATCAGTATGCAATGCTTGGTCATATATATTTGTTTTCATTCCTGTGAATTAAAAATGGTAACGTTTGCTGCTTATAAATATTACTTATTATTTTTTTTTTGCTTGAAATACCAACAGAATACACTAGTTTTTAATTTTCCAAAGGCTCATTACCTAAATTAAATGCAATGGTGGCTTCTTATCATGAAACATTCCGTCTTTATTTGTTTTTTTTTCTGAATTACTTGGTCACAAAAAAAAAGAACGGGTGAATGGTTACCAAAAAATGTTGCTGGTTAGTTTGTGTGTTTGTAGTGTTTCAAAACTTAGACAAAAACACATGATAGGTTGTAATAAGATATTTCTTTTCATAACTAAGACTTGCAAGATCCATTTGGTGTCTAAAAAAATAATTCAAGATTTTATTTTCTGTTGCTCAACGAAAGAAGATTCCTGTGGGAATTGAGGATTCTGTACTTTGGATAAATGCAATTCTGGTTTTATATGGCTGGAATATCGTGAGATATTGGGCACCTCTGGGAATTCTGTGACACTAGAACGAAGTAATTCTAGAATACTGTGACACTAGAATGCAATCATTCTAGAATACTATGTCACAAGAATCATTCTGAAACTTTATAGCAAATGAGTGACAAAATTTCTACGCTAGATTATGACAGTGAAGACCTTACCAAATTTCTAACACATCAGGATTCCTGAAAAGCTTATGACACCAGATGTATTCTCGATTTTTGTGTCACTGAATGACACACTGAATTTGTGACACTAGATGACACTCATGACTTTGTGTCACCAAATTTCTTTAGTGGCCTCTGACACCAGATATCTCCTGGGACCTTTGACACCAGGTGTCTCCTGGGTCTATTGGCACCAGATATGTCTCTTGGGTCCTTTGACACCAGATGTGTCCTGGGACTTTGGCACAGATATATCTTCTGGGACCTTTGACACTATGTGTCTTTTGGGCCTGTCGACACCTGATATGTCCCCTGGGCCTTTGACACCAGGTGTCTTCTGGGCCTGTTGACACCAGATATATCTTATGGGACCTTTGACACCAGGTGTCTTCTGGGACTGTTGACATCAGATATATCTTGTAGGACCTTTGACACCAGGTGTCTTCTGGGACTGTTGACACCAGATATCTCCTGGGACCTTTGAAACCAGGTGTCTTCTGGGACTGTTGACACCAGCTGCCTTCTGGGACTGTTGACACCAGATATCCCCTGGGACCATTGACACCAATTGTCTCCTGTGACTGTTGACACCAGACATCCCCTGGGACCTTTGACACCAATGTATCCTGTGACTGTTGACACCAGATATCCCCTGGAACCTTTGACACAAGACGTCTCTGGGAATTTTGCGACACCAGATAGCTTTCCGTGTTTATGTTATAAAACATGAGGACAAGTCCCCACATTCCTGCTGATAATCGTATGATATACTAGTCAGTTTCATACTTCACAATGAATTCTCTCTCTCTCTCTCTCTCTCTCTCTCTCTCTCTCTCTCTTCATAATCCATGCAAAGGTTCTTACGGAAGAAACTTCACCAAACGAATGACGAAAGTTTCCGCGGGAAGTTTTCAGGAAATCTGTTCAAGTCGAAAACTTCTGGATAAAAATGAATCGCACAAAGGCCTCAGTTCTGTGACCCTGGAGTTCATTTTGCATCCGCTGTGACGGTGTTGAATTGATTTCATTTGCGTTTTATTTTATTTTGTTTCGCATTCCTCGTTTTCATCAGTATTTTAGCTCTTCTTCCGTCACGTGTGATAGAAAGATAGCTAAACTCCTTTTTATTAAATTTGGAGTAGGTTAACACACTTCACTTCCATATAATAGAGTTAGCTCAACAGTCCCTTCATATATATATATATATATATATATATATATATATATATATATATATATATATATATATATATATATATATATATATTCGACTTGTATCAAATTTTTAACAGCTCAGTAGGAATGATTCATTGTCTTTATACGCAAGAATAATTACACGTAATGGGATTATTAGAGAGAGATAGCGAGAGCTTAATTACAACCTCAGTGACATGCAACAATATGACTTGGTCTTTCTGACAAGCATGGCTGGATTTTCATGCGAAGAGTTTTTATTTTATTTTACCTGTATTTACTAGCACCTCCCTTCCTTCCTAAACATTAGGCCTTATAATAATAATAATAATAATAATAATAATAATAATAATAATAATAATAATAATAATAATAATAATAATAATAATGATTTAGGAAGGAGCCTCTCTGGTAACATGTTTCAATAAAAATTATGGCTGCATTGACGGGGTTAAAGGGTTAAATTTATTATTATTATTAATTTTATTATTATTATTATTATTATTATTATTATTATTATTATTATTATTATTATTATTATTATTAAACATACAGCCGATACACCAATAATAATAATAATAATAATAATAATAATAATAATAATAATAATAATAATAATAATAATAATGATAATAATTTTTAGACCCAAAGTTCAGGTCCCCTATCTTTCTTCTTATCGTATTTATTTATTGATCTATTATTCTTTCTCTCGAGTTTTGTGCCTTCAATGTAAAGGAGGGAAAGTGACAATGATTTAATGTCCGTATCTTGAGAATCACGATTCTGTTACTCTACTGGTTAATGTATTTTTAAATATTTTTTTTTAAAGGACTCCTGAAAAAGATGGATCTTTATGAGCTGACAGCTGACGAAAATTATATTCAAGTTCTCAGGTCTTCTAAATGACAGCCGTAACTAGTTTTGTTCGTGGAGTTTTAGTTTTCTGTAAAAGAAAACTATTGTGCCGGCTTTGTCTGTCCGTCCGCCCTCACAGCTTAAAAACCACTGAGGCTAGAGGGCTGCAAATTGATATGTTGATCATCCACCCTCCAGTCATCAAACATATCAAATTGCAGCCCTCTAGCCTCAGTAGTTTTTATTTTATTTAAGGTTAAAGTTAGCTATGATCGTGCGTCTGACACCACTATAGGCTACGCCACCACAGGGTCGTGGTTAAAGTTTCGTGGGCCGCGGCTCATACAGCATTATGCCGAGACCACCGAAAGATAGATCTATTTTCGGTGGCCTTGATTATACGCAGTCGAGTTTTCTGTACAGCGTATAATGCTATATGAAACTCTCAGCCGCAGGTCATTAGGCTTTCAGCCACGGCCCGGTGGTGGCCTGTGTTATTGGCACCTATAGCGGTGCCAGACGCACGGTCATGGCTAACTTTAGCCTTAAATAAAATTTAAAAATACTGAGGTTAGAGATCTGCAATTTAGTATGTTTGATAATTGGAGGGTGGATGATCAACATACCAATTTGCAGCCCTCTCTCGCCTCAGTAGCTTTTAAGACCTGAGAACGGACGGTCAGACAAAATTAGCCATCCACAATAGTTTTCTTTTGCAGGAAAATTAAAAATACCATTTTTTCATCCTGAAGGTCAGGAGGTCACTCCTTTCTGTCTGAGATATTCAGGCCGAAGAGGAAATTAGGATATTCATTTTCCCCTCCAGGAATTACCAAAGTCGGGATCCCAGAAAACCTTCTTTT
The DNA here is from genome assembly GCF_040412425.1 of Macrobrachium rosenbergii. NCBI lineage: Eukaryota > Metazoa > Arthropoda > Malacostraca > Decapoda > Palaemonidae > Macrobrachium > Macrobrachium rosenbergii. The sequence goes on along the minus strand of NC_089787.1, from coordinate 19,130,959 downwards.
TATGAGGCCTTGGTTTAAAGGCTCTCTCGAATGTGCCTGCAAAGAAGTGAGATCACTGTATTTAATTCAGAGAAGATCTTGAGCCAGCTGGTGTAAGGTGTAAAGCTGCTAAGGTGTTTTTGGGGGGGGAGGTGGGGGAGACGTCTGGTGTGGGCCTCTGCACTCGGGTCAAACGACGGAGTATGACTTCCGTGAGGTTTTAGGTGGTATGAAATATTTTTTTTATTTTAATGTATTTTGATTTTTAGGTAAATTGGGTTTAATGATAGAAAGCCAATGTTGGAAGTTTTTAATAATAATAATAATAATAATAATAATAATAATAATAATAATAATAATAATAATAATAGGTAAATTGGATTTTAATAATAGAAAACCAATAACGGAACTTTAATAATAATAATAATAATAATAATAATAATAATAATAATAATAATAATAATAATAATAACGGAAAAGAAAAACGCTTCCTCCCTTCCTTCATTCCTTCTTGACCCCTCAATCTCCCTCCCCTCCCCCATCCCCCTCCCTTCTTCCCCCCCCCCCCACCTTTGCGTTCCTCCCAGAGCTCATCCCCGTCATTACTGGGAACCAAATTGGATGTCTGGATTACAAGGAATTGGCTCCGCGGCGCTGCTGGAAGCACCTTCTATATAAACTGCTGGCGTGTCGGCCGTCCCGGGCCTCGCTTTAATTAGCCAGGACACCCCCCCCGTCCCCCCATACCATCACCCCTCAGCCCCTTTCCTTCACCCCTCACCCCTCCTACTACCCTTCACTCCTCTCCCTAATCCGCTCTCACCCCTTCCAAATTTGGGAACGGAAAGGGTGTGTTTGTGTGTGTTTTTATTTCCACCCCTACCCCCGCACCTCACACCCTCACCCTTCCCCTCACCCCTTACCCATACCCTTCACCCATACCCACCTCCTTCACCCCCTTCCCCTCCAATTACCCTCTCACCCCTCCCAAAAATGGGACCGGAAAAGTATCGACTGTTTATAGGTACAAGGGGCCGAGTGTTAAAACCCCAAAAAAAAAGGGTGTGTTTGTGTTCATTGAGTTCCACACCCTCACCCCTCTCCTTCATCCCCTTCCCCTCACCCTCCCCTCACCCCTCACCCTCCCAACCACCCCTCACCCCCTCCCCAAAACTGGACCGGAAAGGCATCGAATCTGTGGGTACACAGTGGGCCAGTTGTTTGAACCCCACCTCCACCCCAAAAAAGGGTGTGTGTGTGTTTATAGTTCCACCCCCACCCCTCACACCACACCCATCTCCTACCCTTCACCCCACCCCACTCACCCCTCCCAAAAAGAAGAACAAAAAGGTATCGACTCTCTGCGGTTACAAGGGGCCGAGTGTTTAAACGCCCCTCACCCCCTAGAAAAGGGTGTCTGTGTTTATAGTTCTAAAGGGTGTTTGGATTGCTTTGAGGGAAGAGAGAGATAGATAGATAAATAGATAGATAGATAGATAGACAGATCCCATTGACCCTTTGGGGAGGGGTGGCTGTTTTAACCAAAGAGATGTTTGGGCAGTTTTGTGGTAAGGGAGAAGTGGATAGATATATACTGTAGATAGAGAGAGACGTGGATAAAGAAATAAAACACTCACACAAACAATATATATATATATATATATTGTGTGTGTGTGTGTGTGTATAATATGAGAGAGAGAGAGAGAGAGAGAGAGAGAGAGAGAGAGAGAGAGAGAGAGAGAGAGAGAGAGAGTGCTCAAACCCTTTTTCGTGACAAGGGAATGAAATAACATTGATTCACATTCTGAGCTGCTGGAAGAAGTAATTCAATCTTTTTTTATGGGTCATATACTCACAGTATCGCCTATAATTCACTTACAAACGTACATATCAATGCCACCACTGGTCAGTTCACTCTTGATGAAAGCCAAGTGACGACGTATTAGTGCAGTGGTTCTTAACCAGGGGTGCGAGGATGCCTATGAATAATTAAAGCAAAATGTATTTTTATATAAGCATGTTATCTTTTTCTGCAAAAAAATAAAAATAAAATAAATTAAAGTAAACTAAATAATAATAATAATAATAATAATAATAATAATAATAATAATAATAATAATAATAATAATAATATTATTATTATTATTATTATTATTATTATTATTATTATTATTATTATTATTATTATTATTATTATTATTATTATGTGTAAGTTTTGTGAATGAAGATTAAAAATAAGTGGTTTTGTTATCAATACACATCATATGAACTTTGTATTTTAGCTTTTTTTTTATCTCATTATTAATATATTTCATTATATATTTATTTATAGTTTTTCCTTCTAATTGTGACTTATTCACGTTCTCATAATCACTGATGGCAGTATCTATCCAATTTTATAATTAATAATGTTATTTCAAGTATATCATTTTACTCTCATTATCTTGTTCCAGAT
>NC_089787.1:19113525-19123525 GCF_040412425.1 Macrobrachium rosenbergii | reverse complement strand
CAATGGCTTAAGTTATAGCAAAGTTCTGTAAGCGTCTATATTACCCAAATTGGAATAAAGAAAACTCAGTCAAAACGTCTGTTTATAACATGAGAAAATTACATGCCAGTTTGCGTCAAGGAATTTTGTTCGTTTTTAGAATTCTGTAAAAGAAAGCTATCGAGATGGCTTTGTCTGTCCGTCCGCACTTTTTCTGTCCGCACTTTTTTCTGTCCGAACTTTTTCTGTCCGCCCACAGATATTCCGCATTTTTTCTGTCCGTCCACAGATCTTCCGCATTTTTCTGTCCGCACTTTTTTCTGTCCGCACTTTTTCCTGTCCGCACTTTTTCTGTCCGCCCACAGATCTTCCGCACTTTTTCTGTCCGCACTTTTTTCTGTCCGCATTTTTTCTATCCGCACTTTTTTCTGTCGGCACTTTTTTCTGTCCGCACTTTTTCTGTCTACCCACAGATCTTCCGCACTTTTTCTGTCCGCACTTTTTTCTGTCCGCACCTTTTCTGTCAGCCCACAGATCTTCCGCACTTTTTCTGTCGGCACTTTTTTCTGTCCGCACTTTTTTCTGTCGGCCCTTTTTTTCTTCGGCACTTTTTCTGTCCGCACTTTTTCTGTCTACCCACAGATCTTCCGCACTTTTTCTGTCCGCACTTTTTCTGTCCGCACCTTTTCTGTCAGCCCACAGATCTTCCGCACTTTTCTGTCGGCACTTTTTCTTTTTCTGTCGGCACTTTTTTCTGTCCGCACTTTTTTCTGTCCGCACTTTTTCTGTCCGCCCACAGATCTTCAAAACTACTGAGGAGGCTAGAGGGCTGCAAATTGGTATGTTGATCATCCACCCTCCAATCACCAACCATACCAAATTGCAGCCCTCTAGCCTCCTCAGTAGCTTTTATTTTATTTAAAATTAAATTTGGCCGTGATCGTGCGTCTGGCGCCGCAACAACACAGGCCACCCCGTCCGGCTGAGAGTGTCATGGGCCGCGGCTCATACACCATTATACCGAGACCACCGAAAGATAGATCTATTTTTGGTGTCCTTGATTATACGCTGCGCAGAAAACTCTATTACGGCGAAGAAACTTTGGCGTATTTTTTATTTGTTATTTTTTTTGGCTACCTGCAAATAGCGTAACTTCGAACGGCCTTATGTCCACTGCATTAAGGGTCAGTTTCATAAGACGCAGAAAAATATTCCATATAAAATGTTATTGTTTTTGGATGTCGAACTTTGCAGCCGTAACGCGGATTGACGGAGTAACAGGGACAGAGAGACATTGGAATGTCTTTGTGTGTTTGCGAGAGAGAGAGAGAGAGAGAGAGAGAGAGAGAGAGAGAGAGAGAGAGAGAGAGAGAGAGAGAGCGGGCCATGGAATATCAGACTGTTATTTTATGATATAATGATAATTGCGATTTTATCATGAAACAGTTTATATATATAATATATATATATATATATATATATATATATATATATATATATATATATATATATATATATATATATATATATTTACATTTATCAAATATATATTTATATATATTTATATATGTATGAGTATATATACATATATATATCTATATATTTATATATATGAGTATATATACATATAAATATATATATATATATATATATATATATATATATATGTATATATTTATATATATAATATATATATATATATATTTACATATATACACATATATACATAACTATGAATAACACCATCCTAAGAACATTATTTACCTGCACAGAAGTATCATCAATACTAGAGACATTATTTGACTTAATTCAACCGACCTCAAATAAATAACGCCAAAGAACAGAGAAATAAAGCAATAACACTTGTCATTGAATCAGTAATTCTTTCTGAATAAAAAAAAAAAAGCACAATTAATCATTATACCCTGGAGTAGTATTGATTGTAATAATTACGATCATTTTGATCATTCTGATTCGTCCGTGCTCTGATTATGCAGTAAGAGGCGCGGAGGAATAATGAAGAAATAATTGAAAGTAACATTTCAAATCTCGGAGTAACAATTATGACATAATATAGAATTCGTGTTTTTTTTTTTTTTTTCTTCTTAATTATAAGTGGGGTCACGAATTAAGCACGTTTGAATCGATTTCTTTTTTTCTCTCTTACTTTCTCTTCTCTCTCTCTCTCTCTCTCTCTCTCTCTCTCTCTCTTTCTAGAGAGAGAGAGAGAGAGAGAGAGAGTCACTTGTTTTGAATATACCGCAAATATACATTATGGCAAGGTTATCATTTAGATATTCTCTCTCTCTCTCTCTCTCATATTGATTGGCATATTTTACAGGTATTTTATAACTGTTAGTCAGGTCTGGCCTACATTCGCCTTTGGCCCTAAAGTCAACAAAAACTCAACTATTGAAACTTTTGTGAGAGAGAGAGAGAGAGAGAGAGAGAGAGAGAGAGAGAGAGTTTTAATAGCCATCTTTTGAACCTATATATACTAAGTTAATATTTAATAACGTACTTTTGTGAATATATATGTATATATGGATAATGAATCTCTCTCTCTCTCTCTCTCTCTCTCTCTCTCTCTCTCTCTCTCTCTCTCTCTCTCTCTCTCTGTGAAAAGGAAGGCGTGACCCTGCAGCATAAATTATAGCTTCGAAGGTCACGCGACTTTCAGGAACTCTCTCTCTCTCTCTCTCTCTCTCTCTTTCGTTTTTTATCATAATTATATTAAACTTCTAATTTCTTTTCTCCTCCTTAAAATTAGCAACAGTTCTTATAATAGATTTACGTTGTCTTATTTTTACCAGAATTCACTGTGTCACTGATTGCTATGTTGTTTTTTTTATAGATTGTTTTATAGAATCATTTTTTTTCATAGATTTTCCCTCCCTACTTCGTAAATAGAATCAACGTTACAATTATCTATTGATCCTGACGTCAGCTCAATCTATATGTCATCACGGAACTTGACTCTCATTGACGCTTATGTGCAAGATCTATAAATATAGATATATAGAAATGTAGAAATGAAGTCTTTAACATTGACTGTATTTAGGTAGTCTGTTGATGTGTTGGGAACTTCTCACAATAAAGGTTATTGTCTCTGCAAGTTTAATCTCTGTTTGTTCATCAATTTTGCCAGTGTTTGTGAAGCATTTAGAGTCTTTATGTGAGTTTGTTTTTGTCTAGTACTACAAATAGGATAGATTAAATTTAGAGATATTTCTTTATAGATTTTTTTTCCTGGTTCTACGTAAAGGATAAATTAAAGTTTATAGAAAGTCTTTTTAGAATTTTTTCCTAGTTCTTCGTATAAGATAAATTAAAGTTTATAGCAACTCTTTATAGAATTTTTTTCCTAGTTCTGCGTATAGGATAAACTAAAGTTTATAGCAGTTTCTCTATAGAATTTTTTTCCTGGTTCTACGTATAGGATAAATTAAAGTTTATAGCAATTCTTTATAGAATGTTTTCCTAGTTCTTCGTATAGGATAAATTAAAATTTAGAGCCATTTATAGAAATTGTTTGTCTTTTTGTTCCGTATAGGATAAATTAAAGTTTATAGCAACTGAATTTTTTCCTGGTTCTACATGATACACTCTTTTAACCTAGTTCCACGTATAGGATAAATTAAAATTTAGAGCCATTTATAGAAATTGTTTGTTTTGCCCGGTACTGCGTACATGATAGATTTAACCTTAGAGCCATTACTTAGCAGAGGCACAAATGCGTCCGGTACAGAGCCATTTCCTCGTGGCTTAGAGCCGTAACTCAGTGCCAGAGTACATAGAGCAGACTTGTACTCTATGTACTCTGTGTTCGTGCCAAGAAAACACCACAGTGTTTCCGCAGGGAGCCCCAGTCAAACCCCCTCCCCGGTGTAAAGATCATTTGAACGCAAGCCCAGCCCTCTTTAACGACCTCTGTCCATCACGCGAGGTACCTCTCACTTACCTCTCACTCGACGGAGGACCTCTCTCTCTCTCTCTCTCTCTCTCTCTCTCTCTCTCTCTCTCTCTCTCTCTCTCTCCTCCTGTTTATGATTTTTTTTCTTTTTCTCATATTTCCCTTTGTTGTTTCACATTCTTCATTCTCCCTGTTTGTCTATTAAATTTATTCTCTCTCTCTCTCTCTCTCTCTCTCTCTCTCTCTCTCCTACTCCTTACCAACAGGTCAATACCTGAATTATGAATCTACTACTGGTCTTGTCAGGGCTTCTACGGGATGGGTTATGGGGCTTAGGGGGTGTCCCTTGGGGGGGGGAGGGGATCCCTGTGTCCCTAGTGGTCCCTCCCCCTATTTATAAACGCACACAGCCATGAGGTCCTCACTACAGTACTCCCTGTTAAGTGGTCACCAGTCGTCGGTGTCCAGACCACAGACCTTTTGAAAAAGGTCGCGTGCTTCGAAAGTGCTAATTTTAATCGGTTCCTCTTTCATTCAATTTCGCCGTCGTTCGGGGTCCCCTGGGCTGTGCTTGGAAGGGTGACCGCCGATGAAACGCTTGCTACACTTCTCATTTCTTTATCTGTGAATTGTGTTTTGGGTTGGTTGTGGGTGACGGTGAGGCCTGGAATAGTGTTTATGTGAGTTATTCGTGATTATTTTACTGTTATTTTCGATTTTTTTTTTTTTATAGTTTAGCCCAATTCATCTAAACCCCCTTCCCCCACTTCCCACCCCCTTCTTCCTCAATACCCCACCCACACCCTTTTTTTCAGGCTTGGGCTAGATACGGGTACAAGCACCCCTCCCCATTCCAAATCCCCCGCCCCCAAGCAAACGCCCACTAATAAATGCATCATATTGGTACCAGTGTATTTTAATTGGTACTTCCGTTGTAACAAACCTTCGATTAAAAAGCTGTTAAAAACCTGTTAAACGACTGCAAAGTCAAGCTTAACAGACCCAAGGCCGTTCCGCGGACGGTAATTGTCGATTAATGGAAAACTATTACCTCCGCCCAATACGTTGCAAAGTTGCGTGTTGTGTCGAAATGATCGCTGATCGGCCGTTATGTATCGGGAGGCGCTGGAGATAGGAGGCAAGTTTTGCCGGAGGTGGGAATTAGGTCAAAATTATCTGGTGTCTCCTTGGCGTTATTGGCTGACGGGTGTGACTGCGAGGTAACGGTACAATTAGGCAGTGTCTCGGAGGTTTTACTGAGTGGTTTGGGGTTTGTGATGAATGTCTCCTGAAGGAGATTGTAGTCTGTTTATCAAATTGCTTTCCATGAGATTGCAGGTTTTGATGAAGTGCCTTCCAGACTGTAGTCTCATTAATGTGCCTTCTAGGAGACTGTGCCTTCTTCCAGGAGAGACTGTAGCCTTTTCACCAAAGTGCCTTCCAAAGATGAAGTGCCTTCCAGGAGGTTGTAGGTTTTTGATGCCTTCCAGGAGATTGTAGGCTTTGATGAAGTGCCTTCCAGGAGGTTGTAGGCTTTGATGAAGTGCCTTCCAGGAGATTGTAGGCTTTGATGAAGTGCCTTCCAGGAGATTGTAGGCTTTGATGACGTGCCTTCCAGGAGATTGCAGTGTTTTGTAGGCAAAGTGCCTTCCCAGTGCCTTCCTGAGATTGTCTTAGGTCTTTTCATCAAAGTTTGATGTCTTTTCATCAAAGTACCTTCCAGGAGATTGTAGGCTTTGATGAAGTACCTTCCAGGAAGGTAGCCTTTTCAGAAAGTGTCCAGCAGGAGACAGAACTCTCATCATCCAAGTGTCCTTCAGGAGGATGAGGTCTTTCCAAAATTCCCCTGAAGGAGGTTGTAGTGTTTCCAGAAAGTCTCCTGCAGGAGTGTGTTGTCTTTTAATTAAATTCTCCTGCAGGAGGTTTTTGTCTTTCAGTTAAACCCTCTCACAGGTGTTTGCAGTCCTTCATTCAGTCTCCTGCATGGAGGTTCCAGCCCTTCATTCGAAGCCTCCATCAGGAGATTGTAGAGTCTTCCATTAGACTCTCCTGCAGATTCCCCTGCAGGTTGTCCCTTTTTTCTTTTCTCGAGCTCATGATTATGACGCCTCTAGGGACACTCTCTCTGCAGTTTTTCTATGCTGAAGAGAGGGCGTGGCCTTTCTATTACGATTTCGTTATTAGAGAACGTCAGTAAATATGTCATACCTTATATATTCGTCTTTGTTCTCTATTTCCTCTCAGTAATTCCGTATCTCCTTTATCGCTTCTTTCAACGATACCTCAGTAGTCTTCATCATATATCCTGTTATCGAATCAGCTCCATCATTCATTGACGTTATTTATCTTTCTCCATCTTCCACATGTTCTCCCAGTATCCATCTTCTTTTATAAATCTCCATCGATCTCAATCTTTCTCAGTTTCTGCTACTCTCGATCAGTTTATCCACCTGCAAATTCAGTTTACGTCAAATTCTGTCATTCTGTCATTCTTCCATTTATCTCGTGTTCCCCTCAGTCTCTCCATCATTTTGATTCCTCTCTCTCTCTCTCTCTCTCTCTCTCTCTCTCTCTCTCTCTCTCTCTCTCTCTTTACTATAATTACTATAATTACATGATGTTCTTCTGTACTAGAAAATGGGTAATTTTTACCATTCAAAATCTCTATCTCTCTCTCTCTCTCTCATATTCAAAATCTCTCTCTCTCACTTATTCAAAATTTCTCTCTCTCTCACTTTCTTTCACTTATTCAAAATCTCTATCTCTCTCTCTCTCTCTCACTTATTCAAAATCTCTCTCTCTCTCTCTCTCTCTCTCTCTCTCTCTCTCTTATTCAAAATCTCTTCTCTCTCTCTTTCACTTATTCAAAATCTCTCTCTCTCTCTCTCTCTCTCTCTCTCTCTCTCTCTCTCTCTCTCTCTCTCTCTCTGTCCACTCGACGTCTGCACGTCAGGGGAGATAGAAGCCCATTGTGTGAATAGGACAGTAACTTGTCTTGGCGTCCCAGTGATTGAAGGGCCACTCTAGGTAACCGAGTCTTGCTTCAGGTAGGCGAGGATGGCACCGGTCCCCTGCTGTCGCACTTGCTGCTGGGATTCGGGTGATAATTATCTTGTGTAAATGTGAGAGTGTGTATTCAAAATCTCTCTCATTCTCTCTATCACTTATTGTCTCTCTCTCTCTCTCTCTCTCTCTCTCTCTCTCTCTCTCTCTCTCTCTCTCTCTCTCTCATTTATTCAAAATCTCTCTCTTTCTCTTTATTGCTTATTCAAAATTTCTCTCTCTCTCTCTCTCTCTCTCTCTCTCTCTCTCTCTCTCTCTCTCTCTCTCTCTCTCAACTTATTCAAATCTGTCTCTTCTTCTCCATCACATATTCAAATCTCTCTCTCTCTCTCTCTCTCTCTCTCTCTCTCTCTCTCTCTCTCTCTCTCTCTCTCTCTCTCTCTCACTTATTCAAAATCTCTCTCTTTCTCTCTATCACTTATTCAGAGTCTCTCTCTCTCTCTCTCTCTCTCTCTCTCTCTCTCTCTCTCTCTCTCTCTCTCTCTCTCTCTCTCTCTCTCCCTCTCATTCAAAATCTCTCTTTTTCTCTATCACTTATTCAAATCTCTCTCTCTCTCTCTCTCTCTCTCTCTCTCTCTCTCTCTCTCTCTCTCTCTCTCTCTCTCTCTGTCATTTATTCAAAATCTCTCTCTTTCTTTCATATTCAAAATCTCTCTCTTTCTCTCTAGATATCAAATCTCTCTCTCTCTCTCTCTCTCTCTCTCTCTCTCTCTCTCTCTCTCTCTCTCTGAATATATATATATATATATATATATATATATATATATATATATATATATATATATATATATATATATATATATATATACTATATATATATATATTTATATATATATACATATATTTATATATATATATATATATATATATATATATATTTATATTTATATATATATGTATATATATACATATACATATAAATGTAAATAAACAAATATTTTATATATATATATATATATATATATGTGTGTGTGTGTGTGTGTGTGTGTGTGTGCATGTGCATGTGAGTCCATAAAAAAATCCGCACACAAAAAGCCAGGAAAGGAATTTGTAATTGCTGAAACATCTCTTTAGCCACGACGGAGCTTCTCCTCAGATTTACGACAGGTGAGCGAATCGCGTGACCTTGGGTCATCTAACAGGTGGATGCAACAGGGCTGGAACACCTCTAACCTCATTCCAGCCCTTGGGAGTTATGGGGTGGGGGTTGGGGGTTTCTGGGTGTGGGTATCATAGATTATTCAACCTCTTAGTTACCTTTAGCTCACCACCTTGGCAACCCTGATTTTTTTCTTTTTTTTTATGGTGAGGTTTTTCTGAGGTTAAGGGGTTGGAGTTTGCTGTGGAGGTTCAGGGATTATTTAGTCTCTTAGTTTCCACTGGCTCAATACCTTGGCAACCCCATTTTTTGTGGTGAGGTTTTTCTGGGGTTAGGAGGTGGGGGTATGGGGTGATGACTCATAGATTATTCAACCTCTTAGTTTCCATCTTAGCCATCTCAACCCCAGAGTTTTGTGGTGAGGTTTTTCTGGGGTTAGGAGGTGTGGGCGTGGGGAGATGATTCATAGATTATTCATCCTCTTAGTTTCCATTAGCTCACCACGTTGGCAACCCCAGTTTTTTATGGGGTTTTTATGGGGTTAGGGGGTTGGGGTTTGGTTTGGAAGTGCATAGATAATTCATCTCCTAGTTTCCATTAGCTCACCACCTTACAAACCCCAGTTTTTCGTGGTGAGGTTTTCTGGGGTTAGTGGCTTGGGGTTTGGAGTGGGAGTACAATGATTATATTCAGCCTCTTAGTTTCCATCAGCTGACAACCTTGGCAACCTCAATTTTTTTTTAGGTGGTGTGGTTTTTCTCTAAGAGGAACCTCATTGTATGCAGTGTGTGTGTTTTTTTAATATGTTGTAATGGTTTGGCTTTATGCATTATTAATTTTAATTGTTATTTAATTTTTTTTTTTGCATGTGTGTTTTTTTAATTGAAGACAAAGTCACCAGTCAGTGACAAGGACCACCGCCCCCCCCCCTCCAAAAACAGCCATCCCAAAAGCATGTGAAGAAAAGAACCAGTTTCCAAACCATGCAGCTGACCCGATCTACTCATTTAGGTCTTTCTCTGTTTATTCATTTATTTATTGACTTATATTTTTTTTCTTTTCTAATAAGCGATCTCTTCTTTCTTGTAAATCCTCTTATCTTCAGTTACTTCTTTCGATTGAACACCAGAATGTTCTTTGGAAGCTTCTTGAATTTCAAGTCAGTGGCCCCTCGTGGGGGGCTTGCTCCATATGAATAGGGTTCGTCTCCTGGATGATGATAGGGTTAATCTCCTGGATGATAATAATAATAATAATAATAATAATAATAATAATAATAATAATAATAATAATAATAATAATAATAATAATAATAATATAGGTTTTGTTAAACAAAATGGAAGTTTCAACAGCATTTATTTTATATAGTAAACCTATATTAAAGAAGGTCTTTTTCCTAATTTTACAAATAATAATAATAATAATAATAATAATAATAATAATAATAATAATAATAATAATAATAATAATAATAATAGTTGGCCCTATGGGCCTGTTCTATGTGAATAGGGGTTTATGTTCTTCAGGGTTCTTAACTTTTTCTCAAGTCAGCCAACTCTCCATTTGGGTCATTGGGTTTAACCCATGCAGTGTTTCTAATACGTAAATATACGCTTTGCTTTTTGTGCCATTTACGGCCTTTAATTTTTTGCATATATTAGATTTTTTACAAACAGTTATCACATGGAAATAAAATACACATGAAAAGATTCGTTATGTTTTTCTCAATTTATACATACAAAAATAATAATAAGGTTAATGAGATAATATTGGTTGTTTTTGTTATAATAAAATAATAATCAACATTAAATTTTGAAGCAATATTATTTGTGGGTGGAAACAAATTCACGAAATTTGACAACAAGACAGTGGTTCTTCTTCCGACCGGTCATTCGGCAGTGGGGAATTACAGGTTAAGAACCACTGTTCTAGATGATAATAATAAT
>NC_089787.1:19108525-19111025 GCF_040412425.1 Macrobrachium rosenbergii | reverse complement strand
GCACGCTTCTCTCAGGCACGCAAATCATAATCCCTAAGAAACACAATAGAACGGGATATCTCATAATTCCGTTGTGGAAATGTCTGGGTGGGAAGTTCGAGTGGATAGCAAGGATATTTTCAAGTGGATAGCAGGGATATTGACGAGTGGATAGCAGGGATGTTTACAGGTTGATAACATAAATTTTACAAGTGGATAGCAGGAATGTTTACAAGTGGATATTACATGAGGATAAATGAATATTTACTTACAAGTGGATAGCATAAATATTTGGATGAGGATATTTACTAGTGGATAGCATGAATATTTACAAGTGGATAGCAGGGATATTTACAGTGGATAGCATAAATATTTACAAGTGGATAGCATAAATATTTACAAGTGGATAGCAGGGATATTTACTAGTGGATAACAATGAATATTTACAAGTGGATAGCATGAATAGCATAAATTTTTACAAGTGGTGGGATAGCATAAATAAATTTACAAGTGGATTTATAAAGCAGGGATATTTACTAGTGGATAACAAATAAATATTTACAAGTGGATAGCATAAATTATTTGGGACGATGACCTTATTTGATAGCATCCAAACAGATATTTGGATATTCAATTTTTTAAAAATATGAATGGATAACTGTCTTCATAAATCTTTCACGGACAACAAAATCTGGATGGATAGCATAAATCATTCATTTAGACTTTTGTCATTTTTGAAATCATATAACTTTTTGCTCGTATAACTTTTGAATAATAATAATAATAATAATAATAATAATAATAATAATAATAATAATAATAATAATAATAATAATAATAATAATAATAATAATGTTAAGAAAGTCACAATGTCTTGATTAAACTGTTGTATAATCAAAATGCAAAATTTCATAAAATAAATTATTATTGTAAAAGATAAATGACAGAATTTATTTATATAACTGTGGATATTTATCATACAAGCATCATCATCAATCTAGACCCCACATTCAAGGCATGAACGAGTTTGTTTGCCAACTAACAAAGTTCAAAGTCGAAATCGCTCGCTTCCTTTTGCCGAATGCGAAAACTCCTTTCGCCTGTCGCAGTTTTTTTTCCCGACGTCCCTTCCGAAATATTGCTGCGGAATCATTTTACTTATTAATGTTTCCCGGCTCGAAAGCGAAATGTGGAATTCGGCCGAAGCGCAGTAAATTCAGCCAGTTATCAAGAGTTCCATCTGCCCCGCTCAGGAAGTATATATATCTTTGGGAAGGTGCTGCGTAAGCGCAAAGTTCCGACGGAGGATTCGCTGCACTTTCGTTTCCTAGCGAAGTTTCCCCTTTTGGGGAAAGTGTGTCCCGTTTTCTTTCGCCGTTTTCTGCGGCTGACGTTTCCTGCCCCGAGTGAAGTTTGAATTATGTTATTTCAGTTATTGAGGAAAGGGATTATTTTCTTGTAATTTTTATTCATTGGGAGAAGTTTCTTACAGATAATGGGTAGATATATATATATATATATATATATATATATATATATATATATATATATATATATATATAGAGAGAGAGAGAGAGAGAGAGAGAGAGAGAGAGAGAGAGAGAGCTCTCAAGGCAACCCGACAAATTTCTTCTCGTCTCAATCAACGCAGACGACGTCGATTGAAAGCAATCATCTCTCACGCTTCCTTCTGAATCTCTCTCTCTCTCTCTCTCTCTCTCTCTCTCTCTCTCTCTCTCTCTCTCTCTCTCTCTCTCTCTCTCTCCCCGGCAGTTGCAATCTCCCCAAACACAATTTCAAGAACTTAAGCAATTACGATCTGGGAATTTGAAGTGAAGCATTATGTTGTCAGGTCTCCTTTCCGAGTGGCAGCAGATTTGGGGGGAGAGAGAGAGAGAGAGAGAGAGAGAGAGAGAGAGAGAGAGAGAGAGAGAGAGAGATGAAAAAGAGAGAGAGAAAGTGTTACATGAAAAGAGAGAAAGTGATACATAGGGAGTGAGAGTGTAATTGATACATGAAAAGACATGGAGATAGAAAGAGAGAGTTAGAGAGTAATTGATACATAGAGAGAGAGAGAGAGAGAGAGAGAGAGAGAGAGAGAGAGAGAGAGAGAGAGTGTTTGTGTGTGTGTATGGTGTGTGTGTGTAATCAGTACATGAAAAGAGAGAGAGAGAGAGAGAGAGAGAGACGAATATATATTTTAGTAAAATTCGTCTTTCACCGATTTTCAAAATCTGTTGGGCACACTCCTCTCTCTCTCTCTCTCTCTCTCTCTCTCTCTCTCTCTCTCTCTCTCTCACTATGGAAAAAAAGCCAAACACCCTCTCTCCTCTAAGTTCATCTTGGTTTGAACCCCACAAATTTAATTCTCTTGAAACATTTCTCTTTTCTTTAATTTTTTACACAAGTACTCAGAAACCACAAGTCAATCTTAGATATGACCCCCCCCGCCCCCACAAAGCCCCCTACACGGTTCCCCGTCTCCCAAATTTGACAGAATATTGGCATTCCTTGACAGCAC
>NC_089787.1:19086025-19103525 GCF_040412425.1 Macrobrachium rosenbergii | reverse complement strand
TATTAAAGTTTGGGTTGGGTTTTTTTTTTTGTTTTTTTTTTGGGGGCGGGGGAAGATGGATTCTGATCACCATCATTTATGAGTTTTTGTTTTCTTATGGACTTTTATTTTTTCGTTTTTTTCTGTTGATTTTTACTCTCTTTTCGTTAATATCGGTTGCAGGTTTCCAAGTGTTGATAATTGTTCAGGCCTGAGTAGTTCTTTATATATATATGTGTGTATATATATATATATATATATATATATATATATATATATATATATATATATATATATATATATATATATATATATATATATATATATTATATATATATAAATATAAGTATAAATAAATATATTTATATATATATATATATATATATATATAAGTATATATATTTTATATAAACATAAATATAAATATATATATATATATATATATATATATATATTATCCATACATACATACATACAGCCATTTCATTAACCCCAAACAAAATGAATAATGAATATCGATCCTCAGCCCCAGGAAGTGTGAATGATGAAAGCTTATTCGACCCACGAAGTGAAAAACGACGCAAAAAGTGAAAATGGTGACAGAAAAAAACTTCGATAAATCATCACTCGGCGAATAACTGCTAATAATACGGAATAACTTGATCAATAAAATGGTAACCAGAAAGAAAAAAAGTGAAGCGAAGTGAAAAATAAAATTTGTTGAAATATTAGTGTGGTGGGGTTTTTTCACCTGTGAAAAAAAACAACTGTTTACCCGAATGTCAATTCATTTAAATGTTACGTAGGCAATTTAATTCTTTTTTGTGAGTGCAGAGGATAATGTATTATTAACAAAGTGTATAAATTGCACATAAAAATTTCGTTAGGAGTTCATATAAAAATGATTTGAGTTACTTACAAAAATCTATTTACGAGTTACATTTGAAAATTTATGGAATGAAGGGTAACCATTATTATAACATTGTTATGTGATGTTAAAGTGTTGATTCATTGGTGTTTAGAATGTATTAATACATTGACATCCATTTCAGACTTTGAATCAACCTTCTAAGAATATATTTTGAGTATAGAAAATAAATTCGTGCATATTAAATTCACTGACGTGGGCCAAGATAATTAATGATCCCTTCAATAAATTGGTGTTTAGAATGTATTAATACATTGATATACATTTCAAACTTTGAATCAACCTTCTAAGAATATATTCTGAATATGGAAAATAAATTCGTGCATGTTAAATTCACTTACGTCAGAAATGGGTAAGATCATTAATGAGCCCTTTAATTGATTGGTGTTTAGAATATATTAATACATTGACATTCATTTCAAACTTTGAATCAACCTTCTAAGAATATATTTTGAATATAGAAAATAAATTCGTGCATATTAAATTCACCTTACGTCAGAAATGGGGCAAGATAATTAATGAGCCCTTGTGTGCATATTCGCCAATCACGCGAATTTCTAAGAGGCCTATGACGTCATAGCTGCCTCTGGACGACCTCTGAGAGGTCGTATCCGTTTCACCTCGTCTGGTACAAGATCATGACCCGGTAAGTAGCGCCTGGCGTCGCAGAAACGGTGGTCGTCTGCGCTTGAGATTAGTTAAATTGTACTTTCAAATTTGTTCATCCGCTAGCTTGTAAGATTTATTGTGATTTTTTTATTATTGTGTATTGCACTATTTTTCTTTTAAATCTTTATAATTTTGTGCAAGAAAGTGTGTTATTATTATTATTATTATTATTATTATTATTATTATTATTATTATTATTATTATTATTATTATTATTATTATTATTATTCAGAATGTAACTCTATGGACTTGAATAATCCAAAACTTGCAGTTTACAATTATTATTATTATTATTATTATTATTATTATTATTATTATTATTATTATTATTATTATTATTATCATCCAAAATTACCTCTATTGGGTGGAATAGTTAGGTTAGTTTACACTGTTATTATTATTATTATTATTATTATTATTATTATTAAAACAATGCTTGGAATAAGCTTATAAAGAATACAATATCATAGGACGAAAACAGACACATTCAGATCGTGATGATAATCAAGTAATTACAAGTAATCACTAATTAATAAACATGCACATTAATAAACGGAAAAATAAATGTACGAACGATACGCCAACCTCTGGTGCTTCGTCATAGTGGTGACAATTTTCCTGATGGTACAGTTTCATATTTTTCCTGAGGGCTGTTTTGGGTTAGGTTAGGTTGAGTCTCTCTCTCTCTCTCTCTCTCTCTCTCTCTCTCTCTCTCTCTCTCTCTCTCTCTCCACTGTGCGAAGCATTGAATGGCTGAAAGTGCTTATAGCAGAATTTTCATAGACCAGTCATACATATTCAATTCTCTTTAAAATTTGGGTTTTCGGGGTCCATACTTGTTAGGTTTTGAATTCATTATAGGCTAAATTTTTTGAATGGAGAATTCTCAGGAGTAAATCTTAGAGTTTCGAATTTTTTAAAAACGAAAATTTTTTTTTTATGAAATCTTGAGTTTCAGAATTAAAAATGCTAAAGATTTTGAGGTCTTGAATTCGTAAAGTGTAAAATTGTATGATTATCACAGTACATAATGTTTTTAAATGTAACGTGTTGCAGAGAGATTGAATTCATTATACATAGGTTTAGTGGTAATGCGTCCCCCCAAAAATTTCAGTAGATTTTGAATTTCTGGTTAGCATAAATACAAGACTTTGGGTTATTATTTTGTATGAATATTTTTTTAATGAAGTTTCTAATTCAATGTACATTTTTTAATATATTTTTATATGAAATCTTTTCTGTTCAGGATAAAAATATAATGTTTTGCTTTGCAATGCGTGAATTTATGGGACCAGAATCGAACAGACCCGCGTGGGGTTAGTGTCGTCAGTTCACCTCACTCGATGCACTGTAGACATTAATTGAGTTTCTTTGCAGCGTCCCTTCGGCCCAAAGCTGCAACCCCTTTCATTCCTTTTACTGTACCTCCGTTTATATTTCCGTTCACCTTTCTTTCCACCTTCTCTAACGATTGTTCTTCCATCTTTCTTTCACCTTTCAAACCTTTTCAGTCAATTTATAGCTGAATGACCTATAGGTCCCAGTTTTCACAATCGAACAAGCAGACCACATTGCAAGATGAAAAGTTACGCCACTGACCACACTGCACGTTGCAAGGCCCCATATGAACCCAGTCGAGGACCAAAGAACGCATTGCAAGATAAAACGTTACATTTTCAATATTTAGGTCACATTGCAAGATTAGAATCGACCCAGAAATGACTGATGCGTCAGCAGCCACGTTGCTGACGGATCAAAAAAAAAAAAGGTAATACAATATCCCTACAAGATTCATACGAGTGCAGGACATCTCAAGATACTTAAGGCAACTAGTTTAGCCGATTAAGTTCTATGCCGAGGAAGAAATGACATTAATCCGTCTTCCTTCTCTTCTAGTTTAAGCTATTAACCTATATTTGCCCTGGACAGACGTCACAATATTACATTACAGGATGTAAAATGGCAATTTTGATCAATTTTCCCACGGATTTAGAAAGCAAATATCTTTCGGAGGCGAAATGAGTAAAGCAAGAAAGCTAAATTACTAGTGACTCTCTCTCTCTCTCTCTCTCTCTCTCTCTCTCTCTCTCTCTCTCTCTCTCTCTCTCTCTCGAGGAAGCGGCCGAGGGCTGATATCGTTTCATTGGCATAAATGTCTTTTTAACGACAGGAGATTTGGTAGGATAGTTTCTCAACCGAGAATGGATGAGGAAGAATGCGTTGCTTGAGAGAGAGAGAGAGAGAGAGAGAGAGAGAGAGAGAGAGAGAGAGAGAGAGAGAGAGAGAGAGAGAGAGAGAGAGAGAACGTATAAAAATAATGCACACACAAATTTCTTTCCTTTTTATTTGACCAATATATATGACATGGTTATATTAATTTACCAAGGGCAGTAACTCGGGCACCTCTCTGCCCATAACATGCCCAGACCCGAAGAAAGCGAGAAAAACATTGAAGAGAGGGGACTGTCGATTGTGCCCCAGTCATAGATAGTTGCAAAGGGTACGAGACCTATTTAAAGCCAGCCAGTGCTCCATATTCCTAATCGGGAAATCCACTGTTCGAGAACCAGGTCATGGAATTAAGTCCAGTCTCTCTCTCTCTCTCTCTCTCTCTCTCTCTCTCTCTCTCTCTCTCTCTCTCTCTCTCTCTCTCTCTCTCTCTCTCTCTCTCTCATCACTGTCTAAAGCACTGCATGGTTGAAAGTGCCGTAGACATTTGCTTTGTATCAGAATTTTCACATTTCAAATCTCTGTCTCTCTCTCTCTCTCTCTCTCTCTCTCTCTCTCTCTCTCTCTCTCTCTCTCTCTCAATAATGCTTGCTGTTGCAGTTTTCCTTATGCCAAGGACATTGGGATTGCAAACACTGGCAATTTCTTATCCAGTCTGTGTTTAAACTCTAATACTTTTTATCTTTTTTCCACAAAAGTGGTTCCAATTTCTAGATGCAAAGTGGAAGGGAGATTACGGAAAGGGGGGAACACATAGGAAAGGATAGAGAAGTCCAGAGCCTTGCAGTAGCAGGGGAAAAAAGAATGGATCTCTCTCATCTAGTACAAGGATGTGGAATGTTTTTTTTATCTTTAAATCCTGTTTGGTAATTTTAAGGTCATTTTATGATGTTTTTCAAGTATTTGCACCAATTCTGTGACTTTCCACATCTGTGTGTGTATGTGTGTGTATGTGTGTGTTTGTGTATGTGTGTGGTGGGGGGTGGGGAGCCCTTTCAGGCCTACACCTGCCCAGACAGGTAAAACTGTCCAGGTAGGAACATCTAGAAAGTTATTTGTAAGATAATATATCCGTCAAAATTGTAGGTCCAGACGGGTCGAGACAGCAAGTCCCGTCCAAAAATGACAGGCAGAACAAGAGGGTCGAGACGGTACGTACCGTCCAGAAGCTTGGACCGAGGGACCTTCGTTCAAATCTGAACAAGTAGTGTGTACCTGTGAACTGTGTATTTATTTATCTCTTGTTCCTTTCCCCTTTTTGAGCGAAATAATAACCGAAACGACGCTGTTTATTTATCTCCTTCACCTCCCATAAATAATCGACGATTATTCCCGTCCGCAAATTATTCGCGGAATGTTGAGGACAAACGTCCATTCATCTTAATTACTGTTTCATGGGTAATAACTCTCTCGCATTTTTTCCCCCTCCCTCTCTCTTTTTGCGGGATGGCAACATCAGTACCGCAAGTGTTGCCATTTTATGGTCCAATAAATCACAGGCGAGGGTGGATCTTTACTGTCACGGGGGCAGGAGAATAAACAGAACTTTATTTACGGGCGTTGTGGGAGAATAAAGCGGAGTTTGCCCCGTTTATTTCATTACCAAATGAAGCCAAGTTTATTCCGCTCCGGGTAGTTCATTCCTGCTGTGCGGAAATAGATCGCAATTGGGTTTATTTTTGATCGGAGGAAAAATGTAAATCCGACAGCGTTGGGACCTTTCCGCTGTGCTGGATTCATGAGGCGTTCATTTCTCAGTTCATATGCTGCAGTTATTCATACATACGTACATACATACACACACACATAACTCCTCTTTTCCCCTTGAATATGGGGTATTAGCAAGATACGTTTCCAGTTGTCGGTAAGAATTTTCGGAATGAAATTACAAGCCCCATATACTTCACCGCACTGGTTGCTGAGACTCGCTACAGTCGACTGACTACCTGATATAGAATTTCATTCTCTCTCTCTCTCTCTCTCTCTCTCTCTCTCTCTCTCTCTCTCTCTCTCTCTCTCTCTCTCTCTCTCTCTATCACGTGATCTGAAGACATTTCCTGGTATTCAGTTTGAAAGAAGAAGCGTCTAAGAGATGTTTGTGGACCAATGTCTCTCTCTCTCTCTCTCTCTCTCTCTCTCTCTCTCTCTCTCTCTCTCTCTCTCTCTCTCTCTCTCCAGTCAGGGGAAAGTTTCCTGGAAATAGGAAGCGATGGATAAAATAATGGCTCACTTTTATGTCCTCAGTTAAAAGGACGAACTATTTGCATCACATTTAAGCTCTCCTTGTCAGGCAACCAATGAAGATATGTCAATAATTAATGTAATATGAAATATATATACACCTAAGATCCAGATCTCGCAATTTCCTCGCGAATATTCGCCGCGATTCGGTCCGATTTGGCGGGAAATGACCAGAAAAGTGGCCCCTTTTAAATTTCCTTTAGTTACCCATATATAACGGCAGAGGATCGTCACCCCAGAAAAGCCCGTTTTCTTTATGTCACATTTTTTTTGTTCGGGATGACTATTCATCACTGATGTGGGACCCCTCCACCCCCTCCGGGAGGGGGGATGGGCGCTTCTTTTCAGGGGAAGGGAGGGTGGTGGGCCTTGCTATATTTGGGGAAGGGGAGGCGGGGGGCAGCGGCCTGCTAAAAGCGATTTGCATATTTAATTGGTTTTAGAATTTTTCCTTTTTTTATTTTTGTAATATATTTAGCCTTCGTAGTTTTAACCAGCTTATATTGCAATTAAGTTCGAAGATTAACGCAACAGAACTCTCTCTCTCTCTCTCTCTCTCTCTCTCTCTCTCTCTCTCTCTCTCAGGGACCATTGTACCCCTCAATTTGCGATTCAGTTGAAGCGTTTAATGGCAAAAGCGATAGTTCTCTCTCTCTCTCTGTCTCTCTCTCTCTCTCTCTCTCTCTCTCTCTCAAGTAGACTTGTGGGATAAGGTGGCCAGTCGGGTTTAGACCCATTAAAACATTAATGTAGGTATATAAAAGATTCTGCATTATTATTATTATTATTATTATTATTATTATTATTATTATTATTATTACTTGTGTACTGGGAAAAATTAACGGTAATATAAGAAATGGTCGTAACTAAGGCAAAATATCCGGGTTGGACGACGACGAGCTTATGAGCCACTTGAAAGCAATTATGTTCCTGTCCTCCTCCTATTCCTCCCCCTTTTCCTCTTCCTCCTCCTCCACTTCCTCCCCCTTTCCTCCTCCTCCCGCTGTTCCTCCTCCTATTCTTCCTTTTTTTCCTCTTCTTCCTCCTCCTTTTCCTCCTCTTCCTTCTATTCCTCCTTCTCCTCCTCCTCCTCCTCTTCTTCCTCCTTCTTTTCTTCCTCCTCCTCCTGTTCCTCTCCTCCTATTCCTCCTTCTTTCCTCTTCCTCCTTTTCCTTCTATTCCTCCTCCTTTTTCTCCTCCTCCTCCTCCTCCTCCTCCTCCTCCTCCTCCTCCTCCTCTTCCTCCTCCTTTTTCCTCTTCTTCCTCCTTTTCTTCCTCCTTTTTCTTCTATTCCTCCTCCTCCTCCTCCTCCTCCTTCTTTTCCTCCTTCTTTTCCTCTTCTTCCTCTTTCTTTTCCTCTTCTTCCTCTTTCTTTTCCTCCTCCTCCTCCTCCTCCTCCTCCTCCTCCTCCTCCTCCTCCTCCTCCTCCTCCTCCTCCTCCTCCTCCTCTGGGACGGCCAAGGAATCGGACGAGGCAAGGGGAGATTTCTGAACTTGTGTCTTGAGCTGTTTATCCGAATCCCTTCAACGGAGAAACTTATGGATGCTGACAAGGCATCGGGAATGGGAATTCTCTCTCTCTCTCTCTCTCTCTCTCTCTCTCTCTGTATATATGTTATATAATATATATATAATCTTTGATAATTATGATTCAAGATTCTAGGAAAACCATTTTCCTGTCAAGTTGTGAAACATCAGCTGAGTTTTAGTTCGTTTTTTGAATATCTGATACTGGTTGAAAATTCTGGGAAATCTTATGAAAACCAGGAAAAATACATGATTTTCCTGCCAGGTGTTTGACCCTGGTATAGAAATAAATCAAGAAAAGCAGTTGCGTAGTTTTTTCCTATTTTCTTGTTTTGTTTTGGTGTTTCAAAACAAAATAAAATCTGAGGAAAATGAGGAAAAATGATATAAAACCTGTTGTTTTAAAATTCTAACCATGAGATACAATCCTAAGTAAAATTTTTAAAAAGCATTAAATGGTACAAAACCAGGAAAATTGTAAAATTTACTATTGTTTGGGTATCCCAAGCATGGGATACAATCTGAGAAAAAATGGAAAAACACAAAACCAGGTAAACTGCTATTTATTTTTTTATTGGTATCCCAACAATGGGATACAATCTTAGAAAAAAATTGAAAAGATAAAACACCAGAAAAACTGTGCAATTTTTTTTTACAACCATGAGATACAATCTGAGGGTAAAAAACACGAAAAAGATACAATACCGGGATAACTATTAATAGATTTACTTTTGTTTTGTTATCCCAACCATGGGATACAATCTGAGAAAAAATGGAAAAAAACGGAAAAATTATATTTATTTTTTTGTATTGGTATTCCAACCGTGGGATACAATCTGAGGAAAAAAATGGGAAAAACACAAAACCTGGAAAATTGCAATTTAGTTTTGTATTGATATCCCAACCGTGGGATACAATCTGAGAAAAAAAATGGAAAGAGATGCAAAACAAGGAAAACTGTACTATATACTTTTTTGTATCCCAAAAGTGGGATAAAATCTGAGGAAAAAATTGGAAAAAAAACATAAAACTTGGAAAACTGTACTATATACTTTTTATTATATCCCAAAAATGGGATACAATCTGAGAAAAAATGGGAAAAAAAAACAAAAAAGGCAGGAAAACTGTGCTATTTATTTTCCTGCTCTTTATTCAGGTCGGCATTTTTCATTGGCCTGCGGGGGGGTCATCTATTTCGGATGACCCGATGAAGCCTGAAAAAGGGTTGTTTTAAAGAGCAGGTAATTGATGGTCCTGGAGCGATGGTCCGACCCTCCATCAATTCTCTGTCACAGCCTTTTTTTTTTTTTTCCTAATCTTATTTTTTTTATTCTATCTTTATTCTTTCTTTCTTTTTGGGGGGGCGGTTCTTTCTTTATTCTTCGTCTTCTTTTTGTGGGTAATCATCTTATTCCTTGGGTGCCATTTTAAGCCATTTTATTTTCGTAATAAATAATATCATTTATTATTATTCAGGATTTTGCACATAGGCTTTCTACATCTTTATACACTACATACACACATGCATAATTACCAACGCGCACACACACACACGCAAGAAGAAGACATATCCGCTTTCAAGCTCACTTGCCCGAAAAATGTCATTCTGGGACTTACTGAAGATGTGGACGAGATTTCACGAAAGGTTCCTACAGACTATTCTAGGGGCATCAGTCAGTCTTCGCATAGGTGGTTTATCTCTTAAATAAAGAAATGGAATAGTCCCCTTTTATTGGTTTATTTATATGATATTTTTATTGTATTTTTCACTTACTTTCTCATTAATTTCATCCTTCCATTATATTTGTCACTTCTCAGATTTTGTTATGTCATTTTTTATAGGTTATTTTTTTCGGACGTTCATTTC
Organism: Macrobrachium rosenbergii; assembly: GCF_040412425.1. NCBI lineage: Eukaryota > Metazoa > Arthropoda > Malacostraca > Decapoda > Palaemonidae > Macrobrachium > Macrobrachium rosenbergii. Next base: position 19,094,085 of record NC_089787.1, on the reverse strand, counting down.
GTAATTTTTTCCTACTTTTATTTATATATGTTTTGTGCGTACTTTTATCTATTTATACTTTTGTAATTTAATTTATTTTTGTGTTCTTTCATCTATTTATATTTTAGTAATTTAATTTATTTTTGGGTACTTTTATCTTTTGAATATTTTTTTTGGTAATTTCATTTATTTTTGGGTACTTTTATCTATTGAATTTTTTGGTACTTTCATTTAGTTGTGGGTACTTTTATCTATTGAAAAAAAATTTTTTTGGTACTTTCATTTATTTTTGGGTACTTTAAGCTACTGAATTTTTTGGGGTACTTTCATTTATTTTTGGGTACTTTTATCTATTGAATTTTTTGGGGGGTATTTTCATTTATTTTTGTGTACTTTTATCTATTGAATTTTTGGGAGGTACTTCCATTTATTTTTGGGTACTTTTATCTATTGAATTTTTTGGTACTTTCATTTATTTTCGGGTACTTTTATCCATTGAAATTTTTTTTTGGTACTTTCATTTGTGTTTTTTGGTATTTTTATCTATTGAATTTTTTGGTACTTTCATTTATTTTGGGGTACTTTTACCTACTGAATTCTTTTTTTTTTTTTGGTACTTTCATTTATTTTTGGGTACTTTTGTGTATTGAATATTTTGGTACTTTCATTTATTTTTGTGTACTTTTATCTATTGAATTATTTTTCGTGGTACTTCATTTATTTTCGGGTATTTTATCAATTGATATTGAATTTTTTGGTACTTTTATTCATTTTTTTGTAACTTCAGTAAGACTGTATTTTATCGAATGGTATTTCATTCTTGGTAGTCCAGAGATTATTTTTATATATTATAGCAAAGTAAATGACAGGTATTTTCTTACAGTCTAAAGAGGAATTTCGTATAATACCAAATAATTTTTTAGGGCCAGTTCGGTTAGACTTTGTATTTCATCGGATGGTATTTTATTCTTGGTAGCCTAGAGATTTTTTTTTATACATTTTAGCAAAAATATGAGAAATATTGTATACTACCAAGACGGTTTTATTCGGAGTCCAGTAAGACTATATTTTATCAAAGGGGAATTTTGTTCCCAGCAAGAGGGAACATTTTGCACTTCTCAGTTCCAGAGGTCCTTTGTTCCTCACACCGTTGGGCTGTGGAACAGTCTCCCTACTGAGGAAGTCGCGCAATTGGAACTTCAGAAGTTCAAGCCGAAGGTGCAATGCATTGCTACCCTAATGCTATTCTCCCTTACATTTCAGTACATTTTTATCTGTTCGGTAATTTATTTTTTTTCTTTTTTAATAAGTGGGGTCTCTTCTTTCTGTAAGAGTACAGGAGGTTTGAGAGGTGTAACAGGAGGTAAACCTCGCAGTTGCACTATGAAAATTTGTTAGTAGAGGGTAGAATGTAGGATGAGAGAGGGAATATGAACGGAGGCACAGTAAAGAATGAAAGGGGTTGCAGCTAGGGGCCGAAGGGACGCTGCAAAGAACCTTAAGTAATGCCTACAGTACGCCGCATTAGGTGTACTGGTGGCCGTATCTCCCTACGGGGTTAACCAAGAACCAATTGGGGATATTTTTTTCAATTATGTATTTGCTTTTAATAGCTTTCATTACAATGGTATCCTTTAAATAATAATAATAATAATAATAATAATAATAATAATAATAATAATAATAATAATAATAATAATAATATTCTACAAAGAATTAATTGTTGTCTTGTAAAAATATATCTTTTAAAAAGGCAGTTTGACCTTTTATATCTAACAAACTTGACAACTTAAAAAATGCATATACAAGAGAGAGAGAGAGAGAGAGAGAGAGAGAGAGAGAGAGAGAGAGAGAGAGAGAGAGAGAGAGAGAGAGGAAGGAACGAAAGTGTCTCCTTGATGAGATATTCAAAACACAATCATAGCCAGATCTCGTACGAAGAGGAAAAAAGTGATCATTCTCTCACTGTTTTTGTCAGTCATCGACGGAAAGAAACTCCTGGTGATTAACCTTATTTGTGGAGAGGCTTTGGAACCATCATTTTTCCCCAAATGGGATTGGAGGGCAGAAGATGGTTAGTGGGTGGGAGGGTGACGTCTGTCCCTACCTAACTCCTCGACCATGGCGGAAGGGTGGTGGTGGTGGTTTGGGGGACCTATAACCTTGAGAAACCTGTACGGGTGAAATTACAGAGCGCCCTAAAAGAGAAAAGTAAAAGTCAATCAAGAAGTAACATGGCTGGGCCTTGATTGAGCGTCGTCCTGGTGTTTATAGGGGCTCGTTCAGAGGGTGGGAATAGAAATCCCCCTTTAACTGGGAGCCCCCAACTTGGGACCCCGTGGAACTTTGTTGATTTGGCAGGGCCTCTAATGAAAAACACGTTTCTCTAAACGCTTTTTTGAGAAGGTGGCGTCTACTGTTAGGTCTCGTTCAAGACGTAGAAATTTCCCCAACGGAAAATCTCTACCTTTTTTTATATATATAGCTGTACTGGGCATCAAAGCAAAGGTAGATTTAGAATAGGGTCTCGTTCAAGAACTTGAAATTCGCCAGGCCGAAAACAGCTTCTTTTCCATTAACATACTAGGAACAGTAGATCTCAAAATCAGTGGCTTCGTTCATGTCCATGCAAGCGTAACGGGAAACTGTTGGCTCTTCATTAAGAAACGCGGAAAAGAAGCAAAATTAGTTTATGAACATCATTGGGTCTTATCCAAACTCTTGATAGTTAACCCAAGAATATTATTTATTTTATTAGATGTGTGGATGAATCACCATTAATGATAATTGTGACTGCAATGTCTTCCTGTAAGGGTAGACATTGTAGTTACAATGTAGTTACATTGCAGTTACTGTAATTTTCTGTAATTTAGAATTCGTCACTGCAGGTCAAAGAGTTAGAATTTTATATCTTTTACAATATATTTCCAATATAGCTGTCTAGAAATAGATGAGTTGAGGACACCTGCAAAACCAGTATTATTATTATTATTATTATTATTATTATTATTATTTATTATTATTATTATTATTATTATTTATTATTATTATTCAGAAGATGAACCCTATTTATATGGAACAAGCCCCACAGGGACCATTGACTTGAAATTCAAGCTTCCAAACAATGTTATGGTGTTCATTTGAAAGAAGTAGCAGAAAGAGAAGATCAGTTATCAAAAAATACAGATAAATAAATAAATAAGTAAATAAAAATGCAAGTAGATTATTAAGATACAAGCAGAATTGTTCTTCTGAAGTTCCAATTGCGCGACATCCTCAGTAGGGAAACTGTTCCATAATCCAAAAAGATTAAGCTAAGAGTGTCATTTAAAATCTAATCCGCTCTATCTCGGAAATAACGCCGAGGGGGAATTAAAACTTACAAGAGATCGTCACCTGATGGACTCGAACCACCAACAGCAACTATCCCTGACTACAGTGACGAATTCTCTACCACTAGACTGCCAAGTGGTGAGAGGACTAGTCACTGTAGTGAGGGATAGTTCATGTCGGTGGTTCGAGTCCACCAGGTGTCGATTATAAATTTTAATTCCTCATCGAATTGGATATTTAAATGGTACTTTTAGCTTAATGTTTGGGATCATGATACACTTGTACTCACTGGTAGATTGGCATAGTGATTCATACAGTTGGAACGTATATCTAAACAGGCATTTCTATCCCACTTTCTCACGATAAACTTCCTACTGGTTCTGTAAGAGCCTAAACTCATCTATTTCTATACAGCTGTGTTGGAAATGTATTTGAAATGATACAATTCTTACTCGTTGGCCTGCAGTGACGAACTCTAAAGTACAGGCATTTCAATTTAGACAGTGGAGTGTATACAATAGTGAATCACATTTCGCAGCCTTATTTATACAACTGTATGAAGATGAATCATGTGTACAAGCTTCCCCATACAACTGCATCATGGTGAATATCTTGCTGTATACAACCATACAATGATTCATTTCTCCCTGATTCATACAATTTACAACTACGTTGTGACTACAATGATAGGAAGACGGAGTAACTATAATGTTTTCATTTATAGGAAGACAGAGTATATAACTAAAACGGTTTCCTTTACAGGAAGACAGAGTAACTACAATGTTTTCCTATATAGGAAGACAGAGTAACTACAATGTTTTCCCCTATAGGAAGATAGAGTAACTACAGTGTTTTCCTTTATAGGAAGACAGAGTAATTACAATGTTTTCCCTTATAAGAAGACAGAGTAACTACAATGTTTTCCCTTATGGGAAGACAGAATAACTACAATGTTTTCCCTTATAGGAAGACAGAATAACTACAATGTTTTCCCTTATGGGAAGACAGAGTAACTACAATGTTTTCCTTTATAGGAAGACAAACTACAATGTTTTTCTCTATAGGAAGACAGAGTAACTACAGTGTTTTCCTTTATAGGAGGACAGAGTAACTACAGTGTTTTCTTTTATAAGAAGACAGAGTAACTACAATGTTTCCTTTATAGGAAGACAGAGTAACTAAAAATTTTTTCCTTTATAGGAAGACAGAGTAACTAAAAATGTTTTCCTTTGTAAGAGGACAGAGTAACTACAATGTTTTCCTTTATAGGAAGACAAAGTAACTACAATGTTTTCTTGTATAGGAAGACAAAGTAACTGCAATGTTTTCCTTTATATGAAGACAAAGTAACTGCAATGTTTTCTTGTATAGGAAGACAAAGTAACTACAATGTTTTCTTGTATAGGAAGACAAAGTAACTACAATGTTTTCTTGTATAGGAAGACAAAGTAACGACAATGTTTTCCTTTATATGAAGACAAAGTAACTGCAATGTTTTCTTGTATAGGAAGACAGGGTAACTGCAACGTTTCCCTTTATAGGAAGACAGAGTAACTACAATATTTTCCTATAGGAAGACAGAGTAACTACGATGTTTTCCCTTATAGGCAGACGGAGTAACTACAATGACTTCATTTACAGGGAGACAGGGTGACTACAGAGAGGACACAGGTGTGCAGAAATGAATGTACAGAGGCTGATTTCCCACGCAGCGAGGCGGCAGGGTCGAAGGTGTGTGAGAGAGAGAGAGAGAGATTCCCGCTCGGGTGGACTGTCAATCGCGCGACAAATTCGGCAGACCCTCTCTCCGGTCCTGGCCCGATCGGAACTTCAAAGTGTTTGACAAAAATGGAGGAGGAGAATTGCCAGAGCGAAAAATCTAATTTTTTTCTCTCTCTCTCTCTCTCTCTCTCTCTTTTTTTATAAAGAGGATGAACTCGAAAAATGGCGTCAAGGGAGAATTATCGCCTCGTGACGGTGACTTGATCCATCGGCGGTGGTTCATTTTTTTATATTGCGGGTCACGAAGGAACTTTGAAATCTCTCTCGTGGATCAGACAGGGGTCAGAATTCCCCTCTGATCTGATTGGCGCGAGATGTTTTGGAATGATAAAAAAGAATTTTTTTCTTTGAGAAACTGATTTTTTTTTTTTTTTTTTTTTTTTAATGTTAGCGCGGCCATAAGCTCTGTAAGTCACGGTAAGGTGTTGAAAGTGTAGACCTCAGGACGCAGACCACGGAAGAAAAGGCGTTTGGAAAAAACAATTTATGCTTCTTGGATGAGGCGGAGAATATATATAAGGGGTTAGTGCCGTTAGTAAAGAGAATATTATTTAATGGTCTTTGCAGCGTCGCTTCGGTCCCTAGATGCAACCCTTTTCGTTCCTTTGACTGTACCTCCGTTCATATTCTCTTTCTTCCATCTTACTTTCCTCAGCTCTCTCATAACAGTTGATTTATAATGCAATTGCAAAGGGTTTTCCTCCTGTTACACCTTTCAAACCTTCTTACTGTAAATCTCCGTTTCAGAGCTGAATGACCTCATAGGTCAGAGCTCATGGCCTTTGGCCTAAATTCTATATTATAGTCTGTTCTGTTCTTTGGCAAATGTTGGATAATCCTATGAAGCACTGGTAGGACTACCAGTAAGTCACTGCCTTGTTTGTTTGCTAAGTGTGTGCAAAATGTCGCCGACGTGTTTGTGATATGTTTCCCGGCACCATGGGCTCAACATAATAAACAGAGGCACCATATTTGTCATGCTTACTCCACCAAACCAAAATTCACCACTGTGTCTTTCTGCTTTTAGTTTACCCCCAACACCTTCCTTTTCCTCCTTTCTGAGGGCTTCTTCAAGGTCGCAAGGTCAAGAGACACTGTGACCTTAATCACGACAGAAAAGCTACTCGAGTGATTCACCTCTGTAAGAACCCCGCCGCCGTCTCCTTCAGGCAATCCATCTGCCAGAACGCTCTCTGATAGAAGTTGGCAGTGGGCAGGGGGAGTTTCATAGGGGACACATATCGCTAAAAAAATTCCCCTGCTATTGTTAGTATTATTGCCCCTGCAATCAGCACAGCCTAGGGAGATCGAGCAATCTTGAGGGGAAAAGGATGAAGCGAGATTGGTCTCCCTTTGTATCAAAGAGGGGTTAGACATTTGCATCCGATGGGGGGGAGGGGGACGTGGGAAAAATGCCTCGCCACAACAGATGTCTCCGGGAGGGGAGGGGTTCCTTCCTCGGCGGAAGGAACGGGAACAGGTGAAGACCTGCAGAGTCTTTCACATAGTTCGCGGAAATCTCCATTGATTTGTGTGTGTGTGCCGTGATGAAGGGAATTTTGCGTGGAGCTAGGAGGAAGGGTCAACTGCGGTGTATATATCTGTATACAGATAAAGTTCGTCAGGGATTTGGAGAAAGAAAATCTGGTTTAGCAGAGAAAGATCCTTTCGTCAGAAATGGGTGAAGAAGACCCCTTATCTTGGAGAAGAAAAGAAGAATGTTATGGTACTGTATAATAGTGGAAATTTAGAGAAGGCCATTTTTTTGCTAGCATTCACTTTCTATAAAACGCCTCTTCTCTCCCTTTCAAGAAAATGGCCGTTCTGTGATCAAAAATCTCGTCTACATTTTAATGTTTACGTTTGCTCTGCTCCATAATGAACACCATATTCTTTGGAAGCTTGAATTCAGTGACCCCTTTGGTGAACTTGTTCCATATGAATAGGGTCCATCTTCTAGATAATAATAATAATAATAATAATAATAATAATAATAATAATAATAATAATAATAATAATAATAATAATAATAATAATAATAATAATAATAATAACAGCAGAATATTCGGACTGCCTAAAAGCCCATTGGTCCTTAACAAAACAACATTTCGAAACCTTTAGTTCATTCCTGTCGAATTGTGGCTTAGTCATCCAAGATACTTTTCACTTTCTACAAGAACCATTTTACGTCGACCTCTGGAGGTCTTTTCATTTCGTTATAGGGTTGGAATGAATTCAGTAGCCTCCAGAATCGTAGAAAATTTGAACTGGCAAACGTTACGTAATTTCCTATCTTGGAGTCGTGGTCCCAAGGTTTGATTGGCTGATGAGATATCCACATTTTATTGACTCGCCTTTCTGATGTTAGTATTTTTTGAAATAATTGGATGTAGCCTGTAGCCTGAACGCAAGACTATTATTATTATTTATTATTATTATTATTATTATTATTATTATTATTATTATTATTATTATTATTATTATTCAGAAGATGAACCCTATTCATTTGGGACAAGCCCACCACAGGGGCCATTTACTTGAAATTCAAGCTTTCAAAGAATATGGTGTTCATTCAAAGAATATGCTGTTCATTAAAAAGAAGTAACAGGAAGTAAGGGGAAATGCAGAAAGAAGAGATTACTCGTTAAGAAAGAAACAAAAACAAATTAAAAATAAATAGATAAAAATGTAAGTAAATTATTACAATGCAAAGAGAATTGTATTAGGGTAGAAATGCATTGTATCTTTGCTACTTTGCTACAACAAGAGCAAATCTTATCCAGCTTCAAGATAAAAAGCAATTGCGATAATAATAATAATAATAATAATAATAATAATAATAATAATAATAATAATAATAATAATAATAATAATAATAATAATAATAATAATAATAATAATAACAGTAAGACCTTTTCATTGAATAATTCTTGATATATTGCTAAAAGGGTCCAATTTCATCCTCT
>NC_089787.1:19068525-19081025 GCF_040412425.1 Macrobrachium rosenbergii | reverse complement strand
AGAGAGAGAGAGAGAGAGAGAGAGGTCCATCTGTTGGCCTCTGTCCATTGGCCACCACAAGATGGTTTTTGTCATCATCATTACTAGAAGGGGGAGGGGTTGGGGTGAGATATCAAGTGCCCCCCGACCCATCCCACCCACCTCAACTCACCTCACCCTTCCACTACCTATACCCCCAACGAAGCCCCCTTCATTATAATAAACTTGGTTTTGGGCCGTTATCGAGATCGTCCTAATCGGGGGGGGGGGAGGGGGAGGCTGAAGATGGTTGGGGGTGCGGATGGGGGTGGGCTGAATATGGTGGGGGGGGTAGGTGTCCAGTCCATTATTATTTCGATCATTATCAATTTGGTCATTTGTTTTTTTTTTTATTATGTGTCGTTTTTTTTCCGGTGCTCTCTCTCTCTCTCTCTCTCAGTGTGTGTGTCTCTCTCTCTCTCTCTCTCTCTCTCTCTGTGTGTGTGTGTATGTGTAACAAATTTCATTATTTATTTTTCCTTAATTTTTTTTAATTTTGTTTTCGGAATGATTCTCAAATATTTTAATTCCAATCAGGGCTGGTTATTTCTCTCTCTCTCTCTCTCTCTCTCTCTCTCTCTCTCTCTATATATATATATATATATATATATATATATATATATATATATATATATATATATATATATATATATATATATATATATATATATATATATATATATATACATATACATATATACATATATATACATATACATATATATACATATATATAAACTCAACCCAGTCGCAGATGATAGTCTCCACTTTATCTGCCTCGCATTTCCATAATGACTTTGGAATCTACATGATTCAGCCTCTTTATTTCCCAAAAATTCTGGCCGAGCATGGAGTGGGCAGCACGCTGAGAGGAGTTACTCTTCACAAAATATAAGAAAATTGTTTTGTGTATTTAATGAACGAGTTTTTCTTTTATTTTCCTGAAAACAAGCGGCCTCTGATGCTCTGTGAATCTTTACGAGAACAACTTGTACAGGAATAGTTGTCCTAACTTGACGTTACGGAATATCTGAACAGTTCTGCTTGAGATAACAGGCAGTATTCTGTTTGTGTGTCTTGTGGAATCTTTCTGTTTCTTCTTGAGCTAACAGACAGTCCTCAGCAAAAAATGTTGCAGGATTTTTCTGCTTCTTATTGAGCTAGCAGATAATTTTCTGCTGATGTGCTTGTAGAATCTTTCTGCAAAAAATGTTGTAGGATTTTTCTGCTTCTTCTTGAGCTAGCAGATAATTTTCTGCTGATGTGCTTGTAGAATCTTTCTGCTAAAAATATTGTACAATTTTTCTGTTTCTTCTTGAACTAGCAGATAATTTTCTGCTGATGTGCTTTTAGAGTCTTTCTGCTTCTTCTTGAGCTAGCAGATAATCTTCTAAGGATGGTCTGGTAGTATCTTTCTGCTTCTTTCGGAGTTAACAGATAATCCTCTGAGGATTTTTTGCAGAATCTTTCTGCTTCTTCTTGAGTTAATAGAAAATCTCCTGCTGATGTGTCTTGTAGAACCTTTCTGCTTCTTCTTGAACTAACAGAAAGTCTTCTCAGGATTTCTTGCAGAATTTCTTGCTAACAGACATCTTCTAAGAATCTGCTCTTCTTCAGAACTAACAGATAGTCTTCTGCTGTCAATCTTCTGCTGAATTTTTGAGCTAACAGAAAACTTTCTCCTATCTTCTTGTGCTTTAGCCAGACACTCTTCTGCTGATGTCTAACAGAAAACTTTCTGCTATCTTCTTGTGCTACCAGACACTCTTCTAAGGATGTCTTATAGAATCTTTTCTTCTTTGACTCTGTTAGCTAACAGACAATCTTGTCTTTGAGCTGACAGTTTTCTATGTCTTGAGAATCTTTCCTTGTATAAAATGTCTGTTTTTTGAGCTAACAGATAATCCTCTGAATCTGTCTGAATGTTTCCACTCTGTTCTTGACAATCTTTCAACTCTGTTCTTGAGCTAACAGACAATCTTCTGAGTCTGTCTTGAGAATCTTTCCACTTCTTGAGCTAACAGACAGTCTTAAACTTCAAGCCTGCAGAATAACTCGAGGCTGGAGAGCCCAGAGGTTATTAGATTTTCGTCTAAACGGACAAATGTGGGTAATTTCTTCACGGTGGCATTAATGGGCGCCTGGGTACAGGGGGCGGGTCTCCCTGTCCCCTCTTCTCCCCCCCACCTCTCCTACCCTCTACCCCTAAAAGACACTTGCATTTTTTAAAGATTTGTAAAAACTTAAAACGGTAAACTAGAAATTAATTTCTGTATTGTATGCAATGGTGTATTGATGTGTGACTCTTCAGTAATTAAGTTTTTAGTTGTTTATGGGTTATTTAATAAAAAATATGTAAGAATCTCAAATGTATTTAAAATGTTCTATCTAATATGTTCTGTATGAATATTCTCTTATGAAGTTCTTAACAGTTTTCATATTGCTCAAGTGTCAGAACTTTCAATTGGGATATTTCCACAAAGCGTGATTCCTCAGAATTAGCTGGTTGTAATTATAGAAATGAATATGAAATTATATATATATATATATATATATATATATATATATATATATATATATATATAATGTATGTATGTTATATGTATATGTATATATACTATATATATTATAACTGTGAAATTTATTCTGTTAAAACACAATTCCATCAAATATAAGGAGCCCATAAAAATGCCAAAATGTGGAAAATAAAGGCTACATTTCAGACACCAAATTGTCTTTCTCCTCAGGCAAATATATACATGCCTGAGGAGAGAGACAGTTTGGTCTCTGAAATATAGCCTTTATTTTCCAATATATATATATATATATATATATATATATATATATATATATATATATATATATATATATATATATATATATATATATATATATATATATATATATATATATATATATATATATATATATATATTGTATATATATATATATATATTTATATATATATATATATATATATATATATATATATATATATATATATATATATATAATAATAGATATTGTAATAATTAAAAAAATTAAAATACTGTCTTGGCAGTAACTATTAAATTTCCGTGAATTTTCAAACCATTTTTAATGCCGATGCCAATTTCACAAAAGGTCATGATTTCATAGCGTGCGTGTCGAACGGAAGTCTTAATTTGAATTGAAGCTATAACTTAATTCTTGATATCACTGTGAGTCGACTCGTCACGTTGCTTGCAAGCAGCCTTGGCGTGATGAAGGTTGAGTGTGGTTTAATTTATTTTTTTTTATCTTTGATTACTGCTCGAGTCTCGTCTGAGGTGGGAAGACTTTTCGTTTTAAGAAAATGAGTTTCGAGGTAGAATTCTGATTTTTTTATTATTATTATTATTATTATTATTATTATTATTATTATTATTATTATTATTATTATTATTATTATTATTATTATTATTATTATTGAAGTGCTACTTTGTTGAATGGTCTTTGAAAGTATATATATATATATATATATATATATATATATATATATATATATATATATATATATATATATATATATATATATATATATATATATATATATATATATAATAATGTACATCATTTCTAATTCTTGTTATTTTTCTACTCAGAAAATATTCGTGTTTCTTTGTTGCATTATTATGCCTTACTTAAGAGTTGGCAGTCATATGGTCATATATTGCCTAAGATGTACCAAAGCAGAGTATTTTTAAGGCCCATGTACAGAAACGAATAAATTCCTTCTATTACTTTTCAAGCGGACAAATAATTTCGTCAAGATTTTTTCTAAAAGGAAAAAGTTTATTCCCTTATACTCGCACTCCAACAATCCCCCCTCCTTCCCCCTCCCTTCCCTTCTCCCTCACTTCCCCTTCCTTCCCCTTCCCCCTCCCCTCACTTCCCCCTTTCAATAAAAGAAAAAAAAAAAGCCAGACGTGGCAAGGAAAAATGGTTGGAAGACGTGCATTGCTTCTGAACATTCTAGAGAGTTTATTTTACCGTCGCCTTTTTGGGGACATATTTCTGTCTACAGAGGCATAGGGCACGTGTGTTTTCGTGCATGCCCTTCCTAAACAAGCAGTCACGCCAGCCACAAAGCCCTCAGGGGCATCATTACCACCTTCAGGAGATTTATTCTCTCTCTTTCTCTCTCTTTCTCTCTCTTTCTCTCCACCCCACCCGTTAACTGTAATCAGACTGCTTAGAATCGAGCGAACGACTAAACCAACTGTCGTTCCAGGACGTCCCCTGGGTCCTGGTGACGAATGGAAATAACAGGGGGAAGTTGGGAAGAGGGGAACTGGGAGTGAATACCTCATTCCAGGACGTCCCTTGGGTCCTGGTGAAGAAGGGACGCCACAGGGGAAGGCTGAAGGAGGAATTGGGCCTAAAGACCCCGTTCCAGGACGTCCCTGGGGCCTCCTTGGCGAAATGGTGTGTCAGGGAAAGACTGGAAGAGATAGGGTGAATGGAGACCCCTTTCCAGGACGTCTGTAGGGCCTTGTTGACGACTGGACGTCGCAAGCCAAAACTGGAAGAAGGAGAAGGGTCATGGAGATCCCTTTCCAGGACGCCTGTAGGGCCTTGTTGACGACTGGACGTCGCAGTCCAAGACTGGAAGAAGGCCTTGATCCCTTTCCAGGACGCGACTGACGACTGGACGTCGCAGTCCAAGACTGGAAGAAGAAGAGGGGTCATGGAGATCCCTTTCCAGGACGACCCCAGTGCCCCTTGAATGAGGGAGTCTTCAGGTGAAGGCTGGACGTGGGAGGGGGGATGATGACCCCTTCCCATGGCGTCCCTTGTGACCTGGTAACGACGAGGAAAGGTGTGAGGGGAAGGAAAGGGGCTGGGAGTCCTGTTGATCGAGACGGTGACCCAATCCCACGATCCCTGTCGAGTCTTGGCGACGAGGATGCCTTGTAGAAGAATGTTGGACCTTGAAAGGGAATTGGAGACCCTTTGGGGCACTGCGACCCCATTCCAAAACGTCCTTGGACAAAGGGACACCACAGGCAGAGGAAGCCTCGATTCAAAGATGCCCCGTGGGAACTGTTGGCTAAGGGACCTCACAGGGGAATACCCAAGAGAGAAAGCCAGGTAGATATGAATGAACACCATATCAAACGCCATTACAGGATGCCCCTTGGGTATTTCTGGCTAAGGGACCTCACAGGGGAATGCCCATGAGAGAAAGCGAGGCAGATGTAGATGGAGACCACTTTAGACGTCGTTCCAGGATGCCCCTTGGGTACTGTCGACCAAGGGACTTCACGCGGGAATGCCCAAAATGGAAAATACGTGGATGAAGACCACATCAGACGCCCTTGCAGGTTGCCCAAGGGACCTCACAGGGGAAATGCCCAAGAGAGAAAGCAAAGTAGATATGAATGAACCCCACATCAGACGCCATTCCAGGATGCCCCTTGGGTACTGTTGAGCAAGGGACCTCACAGGGGAATTCCCAAGAGAGAAAGCAAGGTAGATGTGAATGAACTCCACATCCGACGCCATTCCAGGATGCCCCTTGGGTACTGCTGACCAAGGAACTTCACAGGGGAATTCCCAAGAGAGAAAGCAAGGAAGATGTGAATGAAGACCACATCAAGGACGTCTCCTGCGATTAGGAAGGCCTCCTTGTCCCTCATTACCATAAGCAATCAGCGGAGCCCTAATTCATACATGGGCGGAGGCGCTGAGAGTGACGGCGGTTCTCTAAAAGACCTTCGACGACAACTCCAAGCCTCTTTTTAGCTCTTCCCTAATGAAGTAGCGGAAGGGGGCGCTGAAGGTCCAGGGGAAAAAAGGGGTGAGCGAGTTGAGGGAAAGGTCTCTCTCTCTCTCTCTCTCTCTCTCTCTCTCTCTCTCTCTCTCTCTCTCTCTCTCTCTCTCTCATGACCTGATTCTCAGTTCTATGAACCCATTTCTTTTCTCATCAAATATTCTCAGTTCTTTAGTATCATTTTTCTCTTCTGATGACCTGTTTCTCTCTCTCTCTCTCTCTCTCTCTCTCCCCTGCAGTAATACCTGATATTCCTTTTAAATCTCTCTCTCTCTCTCTCTCTCTCTCTCTCTCTCTCTCTCTCTCTCTCTCTCTCTCTCTCTCTCTCTCTCTCTCTCTCCTGCAATAATACCTAATATTCCTTTTAAACATCTTCTTCTCACTCTCCAGCTATCTAAATATTCCTTATAAATTCTCTCTCTCTCTCTCTCTCTCTCTCTCTCTCTCTCTCTCTCTCTCTCTCTCTCTCTCTCTCTCTCTCTCAGGCTGCAAATATAACCATTTTGCTATCGTTGTTTATTTACGTTCATTAGCAGCAGTCTCACATGCATAAAACGGTCCTGGGGAAATGTATCATAAAAGCAACGCTGTAATACACTTGGAAGACCGAAGTCAACTCGCTCCCACGAAGTCGTCCACACACTCAATTTCTTTCCCCCCCCCCACGAAAATGAATCGTCACGTGCCCCCATTCCCTCCCCTCCCCCCCCTCTCCTTCCCCGAGGTGGCTCTTCTGGAAGACTAGTGGCACATTAAATGACTGACCCAGAGACGAATTAATTAACATTGGCGTTAATTAACGACTGCTATTAACCTTAAATTAGAGGATCGCTGCTCCCTTCTCTTCTACTGTGTGGGATGGACGGATGCAGGGTTGATAATGTACTGGGGGTCGTCGGCCCCTGGCCAAAATAAGGACACTCTCCTCTGCCTGCTTTTGGTCGGGGGGGAAGATGAAGAAAAGTCATCAGTCAGTATTTGACCTTGCTGGAGAGAAGGACAGGGAAGCTCTCTTAAAACTGTTGAGGTGGCTACTCGTTTGTCCGGCCGCACTTTTTCTGTCACTTTTAGCACTTTTTCTGTGTTTTTTCCTTCCGCACTTTTTCTGTCCTGTCCACTTTTTCCGTCCCACTTTTACTCAGATCTTACTTTTACTGAGGAGGCTCCGCACTTTTTCTGGGTTTTTTCTGCAAATTTTTGGTATGCCCGCACTTTTTGATCATCAACTTTTTCCACTTTTTCTGTCCAATCATCAATCTGTCCGCACTTTTTCTGTCCGCACTTTTTCTGTCCGCACTTTTTCTGTCCGCACTTTTTCTGTCCGCCCTCAGATTTTACAGAGGCTGGAGGGCTGCAAATTTTCATGTTCCCAACGATCAATCATCAATCATACCAAATTTCAGCCCACTAGGTCCCAGTTTTGACACAAGCCACCACAAGATCGGCTGTCTGGCCAACTATAGGTACCAACAACACAAGCCACCACCGGCGCCGCGAAATTTTGAGAGCGGCTGAGATACAGCATTATACGCTGTAAAGAAAACTCGATTGCGCGAAGATACTTCGACCCAAATGCGTCCATGCATTAGCTAAAATGGCAATAAAATGATATGTGGAGAATCTCTCATCTGAGGTCGTGAAAGTGAGAGCGAATATTAATCCTGGCCAGATAGACCGGGTGATTTTTCGGGAGTTCCTCGGAATATTCTCTCATACGTCATTCTCTCAAGTACTTTCCTTCAGTTATGCTTTGGATAATATTGATAATGATTAATAATATTTTCGTGTGTTTAATCACTCTCCTTTAGTCGTGCTGTTGATAATATTGATAATATTTTCGTTTGTTTAAGCACTTTCCTTTAGTCGTGCTGTGGATAATATTGATAATATTTTCGTATGTTTGTTTATTTTTTCCCTTTATTATTTGTCCTCTCCTATCTCTTTTGTTTCGTATATTCTGGACATTCTGTTTTGCTGAGTCTTCTGTAAATTGATGGAGTTTTTGTATTCAATAATAATAATAATAATAATATATGTCAGTGATTTATTCCGTCCAGTTTCGTGTGTCTTAAGAATATTACCCGGAAGAGCATCATACATAACTTTCAACACTTGTAGGCAAATATCACTTCATTTCAATTTCCATGAAAGGCCTCTCTCTCTCTCTCTCTCTCTCTCTCTCTCTCTCTCTCTCTCTCTCTCTCTCTCTCTAAAGCCACAATAAGCCTGATATGAGACTAACAGCGTGTATTCCCGATCATTACAGGCCCCATTACCGACTCGACACGTCGACATAAACACCGGGGTTTTTGTTCCCTGTTATCTAAAACGTTTCCAAATGTTAACTCGGCGAACGTTTTGGGACGTTAATGAGATCCGAGCTCTGGAATTTACGGACGGTCCTTGGTGTGGGGATGGGGATGGGGCGATATGTATGTGATACTGTTTATAAATCCTGCTAACGTTTTGAGACGGAAATAAGAGTCAGAATTTGTGAACGTTTTGGTTATTTTGCGTGGTAGTGTACAAACGTTTAGAGGCTGTATTGACTTGAAAATGTAAACGTTTGGAGGTTTTGCATGGCGGAATATAAACATTTTGAACGGATAGGAACTACAATGAATTAAATTGCAAACGTTTGGAGATTTTGCAGGAAGTATGTAAACGTTTTCAGCATTTAGAAACAACAATGACTATTTAAACTGCAAACGTTTGGAGATTTTGTATAGGAAACGTTTTCAATTTAAACGTTTAAACGGCAACAGGTTTTTGAGAAACGTGTAAGAACTACAATGACTATTTAAACTGCAAACGTTTGGAGGTTTTGCAGGACACTATGTCACCGTTTAGAAACTACAGTGACTAAACTGCAAACGTTTGGAGATATTGCATGGCAGAATATAAACATCATGAACGTTTCGAGACGGAAATGGCTGTCGGAACTGTGAACGTTTGGAGATTTTGAAGGACAGTATATAAACATGTTCAACATTTAGAAACTATAATGACAATTTAAACTGCAAACGTTTGGAGATTTTGCAAGACAGTGTATAAACGTTGTGGACGCTTCGACGCGGAAATGATAATTAAAACTGGATGTTTTTATTATATTCGTGTCTTTACGTTTTAATATTCCCTCCTCGGCGACACTAAATGAAACCCTATCACTCATGTTCCTATGAGTTCTTTACGACCGGTCCTTGAGATAAGGTTTGGGACAAGGTGTAATCTGCGGCGCGGAAGCTCTCCTGAGTATATGATACCAAGATGATAATGATAATAATAATAATAATAATACTAATCATCATCATCATCATCATCTTCATTTTATGACAAGGGGGGAGGGGTTTAGCACGGATGTTGACTGGAGAGTTTTATTGCGATTCTCTTCACAGACACTAAACAATTGTTTGCACTTTGTGGCTATCACTTGTGTTATTAACTTCGCGGGGGTTCATAAAACAAGTGTGTGGGTGAGAGAGAGAGAGAGAGAGAGAGAGAGAGAGAGAGAGAGAGAGAGAGAGAGAGAGAGAGAGAGAAAAAAAGAGATTCTTTTAAGGTAGGGAAATTTGGAATAACTTGTTTTATGAAATATATTATATATATATATATATATATATATATATATATATATATATATATATATATATATATATATATATATATATATATATGTGTGTGTGTGTGTGTGTGTGTGTGTTTATGTGTGTAAAACTCAACACTGCGACTCCACTTCACTTACATCATCAAATCAATCAATCAATTTTGAAATTTAGGTGATAAAAATATAAAACTTAAAAAAAAAATTAACATATCATCAAAAAGCACTGAAAACGTTCTATACGGAATTTATACAACGACAGAAATAAATAAATTGATAGGAAAGCGAAATCCTTCATCACGTTCAATAGTCATGGAATCCCACAGGACCCATCCTTCGAAGGATGCGTCCTTCGATTCCAGAGGGCGAAGGAACGAAGGATCTCGCGGAGGAAGTATTTTGAAGATAATGTTTTTTTTTTTTCAAATTACAAATCGGGCGCCGGAAGCCACGATAGCTAGAGGGCTGTTGTTGCTTGTCCTCAGCGTGTCTACTCAGACTCAGGGATCTATCTATCTATCTATCTATATATTATATATCTATATATATCTCGATTTATCCATATATATATGAATATATATATCATCTTATAACGTATATATATATATATATGCGCTTAGGGACCTTTGACCCCCCTAGGGGCCAGTACTGAACACGGCGAAATACATTTGACGCCCCAGGGGCTGGTACTAAACACGGCGAAACAGCGGCTGTTTCACGTTTAGTACTATCGACTGGGGATCAAATGTCGTAAGAAGTGTGTTATGTGTGTTTTGCATATATATATATATAACATATCGGTATATATAAAGTATATAAAATTTTTAGTATACATATTCGCGAGCCGATATGATATATATAACCAGCCGTTATCCAATACATGTATGTATATATATATTTGTATCGATTTATATATATATATATATGTTTATATATGCGGATATATATATATATATATATATACATTTTCCATGTATCTATATATATATTTATAATTATATATGCGTTTAGTATATTATATAAATGTATATATAATATATATATAGTTAGAGAGAGAGAGAGAGTGTTTTCACACACACACACACACACGTACACACACACACACACTATTGAAGCACACACATTATTATCACGTTCCCATCGACTATAGAGCCATGTCGTGGAAGTGTGTTTGTGTGTTTGCAGGCCAGAAACATTCGGTATGGAAAGTCACGCAAAAATTTTAATCGGAATTCGCGAGCCGATTGATTTCTGCCAACCAGCCGTTATCCAACTCGACTTGACATCTTCAGCCATCGATTTCCTAATTCTACGACCATGTTTTTCTGCGGAGGGTTAGTTAAATGTTTGTACGTCCGTTTAGTGTGTTTGTAAATGTAAATTTATAGTTAGTTTTTTGGGGTGTTTTCTCTCTTGTGCAATTGCTATTGAAGCCTGTGGCATTATTTGTAGTCTATATTCAAAGTATATATATATATATATATATATATATATATATATATATATATATATATATATATATATATATATATATATATATATATATATATATATATATATATATATATATATATATAGATATATTATTATATATATATTTATATATTATAATACATATATATAGTTATAAATATTTGTATATATTAATATATATACATATATTATGGTTGTATATTATATATGCAAGTATATATATATATATATATATATATATATATATAATATATATATATATATATATATATATATGATTATTATCACATTTGTACGTGATTCATTTATCACACATTATACAGGTGAAAAACAATAGATATTATATATCTGACCGGTTTCGACTTTATTTCCAAGCCATTATAGCCAATGGCTTAAATAAATATAAATATATCATATATATATTTTTCACCTGTATATAATGTGTATATATATATATATATATATATATATATATATATATATATATATATATATATATATATGATAAGTGATAGACACCACTTAATAAAAATATCATATGAATAATAAATAATATAAATTTGTACAAATACCACCACAGAATAAAATGAAGACGAAACCATTTTCACCCTTGTTGAAAACTTCCCCCACTGCGCCACTCACCTCTTGCTTTGCACGCGCCAGAAAAAAAAAAAAAAAAAAAAAACAATCGACCAAAAATATCCTACGTGACAATAATGCAATCCCGGACTACTCACGAATCAGCCGAGAGAAACGAAGTAGAGACAAGTAAAAGAATTAACGGTTAATTTCTTTGACTCAGTCATGCGCTGGACTCGACCGCAATCGTGGTCTTGTGGTCTTGTGGTCTCGTGGTCTTAATTATGGTCCCTGGTGCATTCATAGGAGACCATTTTAGCGTCGACATGCATAGACTGTAATGCAGAATTTATCTGTATGTATATATATATATATATATATATATATATATATATATATATATATATATATATATATATTGGGCTATTTGTGTCTCGATTTTCATACTCTCGTTCATCAGATATTCGTTTATCCATTTTTTTATAATTGCTTCATCAATATACTGTTTATTTTATTTTATAATTATTGGAATATACTAGAATTTTATATATATATATATATATATATATATATATATATATATATATATATATATGTAACCTCATACACATGATAAAAATCATTTGATCATCAAAGTTTCGGTTTTTTAATTATGTCAATTGCTTTCGTTTAATTTGTCATCTAGTTTCATTAACTTTTATCATTTTTACGCTCCATATTTCTTTCCCATAAATTTATTTTCGTTCTCTTTTTTTATTTCTTTTCCGTTTTTCCCTCGTTCTCTTTTCGTAATTTTTTTCATTCCTTATTTTGTGTCCTTTTTTTATATCAAGGTATTCCTTGTTTCGTGAAGATCGAGGTATAATGAGAATTTTTTTTTTACAAATACCTTTTTTATTTTTACAGTTTTGTCATTCTTTTTAATATATTACTTTCTGTTCCATATTCTTCGAAGACGGATTAAATGGAAGCAGAATTGTTGGATTATTTTCATTTCACGGCTAATTTTTAGTTTTCTCTAAAGGAAAACTGTTG
>NC_089787.1:19058525-19063525 GCF_040412425.1 Macrobrachium rosenbergii | reverse complement strand
AGGGGAGGAGGAGGAGGAGGAGGGTGGCGGCTACAGTTTCAACATCAGTGGGAAGAAGAAGAAGATGCTGGACTTTGGCCCACCGATGCTTGGCTCGATAATGGACGGAGTGGGTTTTGTGTGTGTGTGAGGGAGAGAGAGAGAGAGAGAGAGAGAGGTACTGAATCAAAGAAAAGCAAAAACGACTTGGAAAATAAGAAGAGAGGGAGAGAGAGAGTTAAAGACTGAGCTAAAGAAAAGGAGAAACGAATAGAGAGAGAGAGAGAGAGAGAGAGAGAGAGAGAGAGAGAGAGAGAGAGAGAGAGAGAGAGAGAGAGAGTTATGGGCTGATCCAAAGAAAGGCAGAAACGAATTGAAAAGAAAAGAGAGAGAGAGAGAGAGAGAGATTTAAGGACTGAGCTAAAGAAATGGAGAAACGAATAGAGAGAGAGAGAGACAGAGACTGGATTGGTACGAAGGGAACGGGTTAGAAAATTAAAGGCTGACAGAGAAAGGAAAAACAGAGATAAAAAAATTACAAATGGAAAAACTAAAGGAAAAATAATGAATTTTTTTTGCAGATATTAAAATAATTATTAAAATAAAAAAAAATGGTTAATAACGTTAATTCCCAGCAGCAAATAAAAGCTTCCATCGACATGAAAACATTCACAGAGTTTGAAAATGTTTGCGGAAAGAAAAGTAAAAAATGCGCCGAAGTTTCTTCGGCGCAGTCGAGTTTTCTGTACTGCCGCTAAGGCTTGTAATCAAGGACACTCAAAATAGATCTATCTTATGATGATCTCTGTATAATGCTGTATGAGCCGCGGCCCATGAAACTTTAACCACGGCCCGGTGGTGGCCTGTCCTATATAGTTGCCAGAGGACACGATTATGGCTAACTTCAACCTTAAATAAAATAAAACTACTGAGGCTAGAGGGCTGCAATTTGGTATGTTTGATGAATTTAGGGTGGGTGGTCAACATACCAATTTGCAGCCCTCTAGCCTCAGTGGTTTTTAAGATCTGAGGGCGGACAGAATAAAGTGCTGACAGAATAAAGTGCGGAAGGAATAAAGTGGGGGCAGAATTAAGTGCGTACAGAATAAAGTGTCGACAGGATAAAGTGTGGACAGAAAAGTGCGGACAGTATAAAGTGTGGACAGGATAAAGTGAGGACAGAAAAAGTGCTGACAGAATAAAGTGCGGACAGAATAAAGTGCGGACAGGATAAAGCGCGAACAGAATAAAGTACGGACAGAAAAAAGTGCGGACAGAATAAAGCGCGTACAAAAAAGTGCGGACGGACAGACAAAGCCGGCACAGTAGTTTCCTTTGACAGAAAACTAAAAATCAAAAACTATTCCCCGAGCAAAATCCTTTCCCAGCGAGTAACAATTTCCAAGGCACCAGAAATGACTGAACGAGAGAGAGGGACCTTTTCAAGTGATTCTCTCTCTCTCTCTCTCTCTCTCTCTCTCTCTCTCTCTCTCTCTCTCTCTCTCTCTCTCTCTCTCTCTCCCAAACGTAATTTTGATTGCCTCGTCTGGCAGCGTATTTTAGAGGAGGGTAAGAGACGTTTTTCTGATGGCAAAGTCACTTTTGATAAAGGGATAGCGGGCGTGTTTATGTTATGAGGTAGGGTATGCCTCTCTGCCCGGGCAAGAGATGTTATTATGGTCTATACAGTTTTACTTACGCATGTACGCATACATTCAGGCGCACTTGTATGTATGTGCGTATGCATGTGTATATAATATATATGTATGTATATATATATATATATATATATATATATATATATATATATATATATATATATATATATATATATATATTAGCCAGCCAAACAAACTAATCCAGATCTATTTGTCGTACAAAATCTATTATTATTATTATTATTATTATTATTATTATTATTATTATTATTATTATTAATGAATGATACATTATGATACGTTATGAGTATATTTTATAATCTTTTAAATATTTTTAAATAACAAAAACTGTTGTGTGTATTAGATAATGAATTTTCATATATATATATATATATATATATATATATATATATATATATATATATATATATATATATATATATATATAAACAGTTTACTACTTGCATTCATCATTAAACAATAACAATTCAAAATCGAAAATGCTCTGACAGAGCTATGCAAAGCAATGCAATGCTATGCAAAGCTATGCAAAGCTATTTGAAGCAATGCAAAGCAATGTCACCCTATCCCAGTCAGTGGGTGAAAGCAAAGTATTAGCAGAAGCTGGTATTGTGTTCTTTTGGCTCGACTAATCTGATCAATACAAGTACTAAGGGGCTGGTTACTAGCTTCAAGTGGGTGGGGTGGAGTTGGGGAGGGGAAGGGAAGGGGGCGAGGGGGGTGGCGTATCTAATCGGGGAGGGAGAAGGGGGTGTTTGTGTTGTTAACGTGGAATTGTGGGTAGGGGGGGAGTGGTGGTGAGTTGATTGGTATAGTGGCTGTCATAGATATTGTGATGGTCGTGTTAAATTGTGTTGAGAGAGAGAGAGAGAGAGAGAGAGGAGAGAGAGAGAGAGAGGGGAGAGAGAGAGAGAGAGAGAGAGAGAGAGAGAGAGAGAGAGAGAGAGAGCTGGTGAAATATACCATATTACAGGTTGCATGTCAGGAAGATCGTGTCAAATCTTATTTTGAAAAGATATGGATTCTGCTTTTGCAAAGCAATGATATGCAATTCAGAATCTGGATGACACTCTCTCTCTCTCTCTCTCTCTCTCTCTCTCTCTCTGCTTCATCTTTCATATTCTTGATTCATTCAATCTGTTTTCCTAAGAGGCAGGTTTAACGCGTCTTGAAGTCCTTTGCCTTAAAGTTTTAAGGTAAAATAGTGATCCAAGAGTCACCTGACGGCTCTGTGCTGGTGAAGGCCCCCTTTGGGGTGCGGGGGAAGGGGGTTGGGAGAGGTGGGAGGGGGAGGAGTAGATGGGAAGGGGGTTGGGAAGGGGTGACCATTCGAAGAACGTATTGGCTAGACACGACCATTTTTCGGTCGCCAAACCACCTCCCCCACCTCATGCAACTCAGCTGCGTATGCACGCACGCACGCACGCAAGCACGCGAGGGAGAACGTGTTCGCGCACACACACACACACACACTCACGAAGTCTATTCATGCACAGGCCAGTGAGGATTAAAGAAATATATTCTCTTGGTGCCTTCATGCGACCTCCCGTCATGCTATGCTCCAGGGAAGTCCTTGTGTGTGTGTGATTTGCCATTGACTTGTTTGCTGTGACATTGCTGTGATTGCTGTGGTTGTGGATTGATTGCTGACGCTGTTGATGATTCTACTACTTCAATATTGATACTATATTGTGTGTTACAGGGAATATGCGAAATCCCGCTGGAGTTTTCAGAAATGACCAATTCGCTTAGGCACGTTTGATCCCAGAGGGCTAGTACTAAACACGGCGAAACAGTGATTCATCTACGCTGTTTCGTCGTGTTTAGTACTAGACCCTGGGGGGTTAAATGTATTTTGCTGTGTTTAGTACTAACCCTTGGGGATCAAATGTCCCTAAGTGCGTTTGACCCCCCAGGGGCTAGTACTTAACACGGCGAAACAGTGATTCATCTACGCTGTTTCGCTGTGTTTAGTACTAGCCCCCTGGGGGTTAAATGTATTTTGCTGTGTTTAGTGCTAGCCCCTGGGGGATCAAATGTCCCTAAGTGCATTTGACCCCCCAGGGGCCAGTACTAAACACGGCGAAACAGTGTAGATGAATCACTATTCCACCGTGTTTAGTACTAGCCCTCGGGGTTCAAATGTTCTCAAGCTAATTAGTCATTTCTCAAATTCCATAGGGATTTCGTGAAATCCCTGGATTTCACATATTCCCTGTAACACACATATACATATATATGTGTGTATGTGTGTGTGTGTGTAAAAGTATCGTCATATCCCAGTATCTTTTAAATCAATAATAACCTAAATCAGTGTACAATTACCCAACCCCTCCCTCTCTCTCTCTCTCTCTCTCTCTCTCCCTCTCTCTCTCTCTCTCTCTCTCTCTCTCTCTCTCTCTCTCTCTCTCTCTCTCTTTACCATGTCCCCAAGATATATTTCTGTTCCCACTTATCTATATCTATTAGACCCATGAAAGACTGTTCCTTGTCCCCAAGATATAATCGTGTTCCCACTTATCTATTAGACACATGAAAGACTGTTCCTTGTCCCCAATTTATATTTGTGTTCCCACTTATCTATCGGACCCATGAAAAGACCCGTACCTTGTCCCAAAGATATATGCCTGTTCCCTTCCGTGGTAAGTGGCCATAGCGTGTCTGCCTCGAGTTACGTTGCCAGCTAAGCGTTCTAACTTTTTTCGTGACGTCTCATATGGCCCGAGAAGTTATTACGATTTTCATTCGTCTTTTTTTATTGCCTCTGCTTACGAATCTTGTAGGATGGTACGTATTCAGTCGTAGGACTTGAAAGATTTCTTTTATTATTTATTTCCGTCTTGTAATTAAGTTGACAGGATATATGTGTTTGCTGGAGTAGGTCTGAAACTCTGGACGAAGGCGCTTGTTGAATGTTGATATACGTATCCAGACGCAGTTATGACGTTAAAAATCCTTTAAAGGAATCAACAAGTTGGAAAGACAAAGAAAAGTGTCACGCCAACATTACGCCAAAAAAAAATCTTCATGTCGAATTCACCCCGTCTTGGAAATAAACAAAAATATTACACCACAAATGTCGCTTCAAATCAAATTCACCCCACCTCGGAAATAATTTATACCCAGTGGGATTACATCTGATAGGCGCATCTGCCCAGCTCAAGAAAATCTAATTTATGACACAAATAATGCCCAAGTTTACGTCCAAACATGTAATCCCTATAAATTGCAGCTAAGCATACCCGCCCACTTATTTACCGAGGCATAAGTAAGCAACGTAACAGCAAAGAAACACGGAACAATGACTTAAATCCTTGGTTAGCGTGTCATCTTGGTGGGGGA
>NC_089787.1:19051025-19053525 GCF_040412425.1 Macrobrachium rosenbergii | reverse complement strand
TGGGCTGGGATGGGTGCTTGTAAGGTATACACACACAGACACATACGTACACACACACACACACACACACGTCCGTGCGACTTGAGTGAGTGACATTGACTTCATATCTGCAGAGTCGTTTTCGTGAGTGGTAATAATAATAATAATAATAATAATAATAATAATAATAATAATAATAATAATAATAATATTATTATTATTATTATTATTATTATTATTATTATTATTATTATTATTATTATTATTATTAATGATGGCAAGATTTATAACAGTATTGCTTCTGAGAAATGTACATTAATAATAATAATAATAATAATAATAATAATAATAATAATAATCATAATAATAATAGCATACCATTCATGGTTATATTATTACTTATGAACTACATTATAAATATGAAATCTTTATGTCCACAAGTATCATCAAATGGGCTGAATTAACCCCAGCACTCAAAGTAATCGAGAACTCATGATTCCAAGTACAACCAATACAAATTTTACTCCTAAAACTAGTATGAATTAATCTTTAATATCTAATAGCAAGCCTGAAATTAATTCTGAACAATTATACACATAATTCTGTGCATATAATTAATTAAACTGATCCCCAAATGATTTGCATGTAAGTGTTGGTTGAGGGTGATTTTGATCTTAGCTTTCAAAAAAAAATGGAACCAATTCGAAAATATTGCACATGTTTATGAGTGACAATTACGTTTCATCATTATGATTTTCAGCCTGAAACCAACTTTTAATCTTGCAAATATTGTGATGTCAAGTTACAGTTTGTGTCCAACACAAAGTTGCTGCAGTTCATCCACATTGTGCTAGGTTTGTGGTGCCTATGAAACTAAGTAATTAAAATGATTCCAAACTGATAACTCTAACCTAAAATCAGTAATAAATAATCTCAAACCAAAGTAACCCTTGTGAAAGAGAATTTGGGATCATAAACTTCAAAAGTACTCTGAAATAAACCATATTGATTTATTCTGAGCATGAAACGAACCTGTATCAATGCTAAGCTTAAAATGTCTAAGCTTAAACCATTTTAAAATATCTTAGAGCTTAATCATCCCAAGTTTACAGGAGCTATAGACAATCCCAAAGTCTAATCTTTCTGAGCATAAACCCAGTTAAGATGATCTCAAGTTGATAAAACTATTTTTTAAGAATTTAAAATTGGTCAAGATAATCCCAATTATTATTATTATTATTATTATTATTATTATTATTATTATTATTATTATTATTATTATTATTATTATTATTATTATTATTATATTATAAGCCCACATGGGCATTGCCTTGAAATTCAAGCTTCCAAAGAATATTGTGGTGTTTATTAGAAAGAAGAAAAAGAAGGCCTTGTGAACAAGTTAATCAATAAATAGATAAAAATGTGTGTAAAATATTAATATGAAAGGAGAATTGTATTAGGGTGGTATTACATTACACCTTCGTTTGAACTTTTTGGAATTCCAATATACAATATATGCAGTATACAGCCAAAATTAAATGTTAAAAATTTATTAGTAAAAAAACTCTCACATTTAGAATACATTGACCTCTCATGATGAGCTACAATAAATTACGAAATTGATTCCCAATTTTCTGTTTTCCTGTGGATTCCAACCTGGATTCCAGAAATTCCCAAATACCCAAATTATATTGTGTGGAATTTGATTTAACCGTCATGCATAAGGTGTTACATGATTACAAATATGTTTGTTTTGAAGTCCCAGTAATGCACATTATTATTATTATTATTATTATTATTATTATTATTATTATTATTATTTTATTATTATTATTATTATTAATTTAAATTTGTACATTTTTGTTGAGCGAAATGTCATCAACTTGCTAATAATAATTATTATAATAATTAATATTAATAATAATTATTATTATTATTATTATTATTATTATTATTATTTAGAGAAAAGATTACGAATATATATATATATATATATATATATATATATATATATATATATATATATATATATATATATATATATATATATATATATATATATACATACATACATACATACAAACATATATATATATGATGTGTATTTTAATATTTAATTGTACATACAATAGCCACGCTTGCATATAATATATTCAGTCCAAATTTTCAATTTGAAATTTATGTCCTCATTTCTTGCTATTTGAGTGCCAGTGGCTGGTCACCCATCCAAGTATTGATCAGACTAGGCACTTCTAACATTTAACTGGGCTTTGGAATTCTCTTTTTGTTTATGCGTTACTTTTTTCCCAAACTTCACTGGAATACTAAAGTCAAGGTGTCCTTGCAGTCAGCCAGAATTTTTTTTGTTAATTGTGAGAAAAATAAAAAATGGTTATTTTTCAAGAAAATCAAATGTTTTGGTAAAAAAAAAAATATGTTAATTGTGAAGAAGTAAACAACTTTTAATTTTTTTTTAATTTGATGTTTATTTTTAATACAAAAAATTGTATTAATTTTG
>NC_089787.1:19031025-19043525 GCF_040412425.1 Macrobrachium rosenbergii | reverse complement strand
AATGCATGGAAGAGAGAGAGAGAGAGAGAGAGAGAGAGAGAGAGAGACTCCAATGACCGATGGGAAAGGAAGGCGAGCATTGCCGTGTGTGGATAGCCATGAGTTGATAGGAGCGAATAGGCGAAGGGATTGAGTGAGAACATGTTTTTGCGTGGTGTGAGGTGTTGGTGGAGGAGGAGGAGGAGGAGGAGGAGGAGGAGGAGGAGGGGTGGTGGTGGTGGTGGTGGTGTTGGTGAAGGTGGGTGTGTGGTGCTGGAGGGAGGAGGGGGGGGAGAGGAAGGGAGGGAGGGAGGGATGGGGCAAGGCGGCGCGTTGTGCCCTGCGTGGTCGAGAGCTGTTGGGGCCGGGAATGGAAGCTTGGTGGTGGCCAGGGCTTCCAGTTTCCAGTAAGTGTGTGTGCTCCCTCCGACACGGCCACGTGGAAAGTACGCTCGGACCCCAAAGCCACTCTGGGAGGAAAAAAAGGCCTCACATAGCCACCACACGCCACACTCCCACTGCCACTCCTCATTCCAGCAGTCCGTAGTCGCCTCCGGAAGGTTATTTCCAGACGGCCGTCTCTCTCTCTCTTGGGCCGTTCCAGCAGCAGCAGCAGCAGCAGCAGCAGCGACGGCTGGAATTAGCCGAAGAAGAAGAAGAAGAACATCCTGCACATATGGAACTGTTACGGACATCCCTAGTGTTTTCGCCCGTGCTCTGCCCTGCCTCCTAAAGCTGGCGAGAGGAGCCTCGTCTGGAGAGACTCTGGATACGCAATCGAACGAGTGATATATATTTTTTCCCCCTTCGAAAATTGTTCCCCCGTTTTATTGTGACTGCTGATTCCCTCAAATCCCCCTTCAGCAATGTGGCTGTGTTCGTATTCGCGCTCGCCCCTGGCGACGACGGCGGCGGCGACGACGACGTGATGTTGGTTGTAACCCCAAAATAAGAGCAAAGGGAGAGCTAGGGAGAATTTGTCTTGTGTGATCGGTGAGCGTGAAGGAATTATTTCCCACTCGGAGCGGAGACGGGAAGTGCGTGAAGTGAAATCGCCCGATGGAGATTGTGAAATGTGTTCTGGACGCAAGTGCCTTTCCTATGCCCCGCCCGAGGACCAGTTATGCCCTTCCTCCGTACCCCTGCGGTCCAGGCGCCCCTCGTAGATGCCCAAGAGGCGCTGCACCGCCCTACTCACGGCCTCGAAACTGGTGATCTCAGAGGGCGACCTTGCAGAGAACGATGAATCTCTGCCTCACAAGTGAGTTCTCCCTCTCCCACTTTTTCCTTTTTTTTTAGAGAAGTGGGGGGCGTGGGGCGTTTACCCCACTGCCCGATTCTTGCCCGGACTCGCAGGAGTCGTCCCTAAGTAATCAATTGAACTGTCTCTCAGAGCATTGAAACACTTGAAGGTAGGGGAGAACGGAGGAAGAAGAGAGAGTCCCGAAGCTTGGCAGTTTAGGGGGGGACGTTAACAACCAGTGAGACTTGTAGCCCGAGTATTACTGATCTGGAATGGAGTATTACTGATCTGGAATGAGATTATTACTGAGCTGGGATGAGATTATTACTGATCTGGGATGGAGTATTACTGATCTGGAATGAGATTATTGATTTGGAATGGGATAAGTGATCTGGAAAGAGATACTGATCTGGAATGGGATTACTGGCCTGGAATGGGATTAATGATCTGGAATTAGATTATTGATTTGGAATGGGATAAGTGATCTGGAAAGAGATACTGATCTGGAATGGGATTACTGGCCTGGAATGGGATTAATGATCTGGAATGAGATTATTGATTTGGAATGGGATTAGTGATCTGGAATGAGATTATTGATTTGGAATGGGATAAGTGATCTGGAAAGAGATACTGATCTGGAATGGGATTACTGGTCTGGAATGGGATTAATGATCTGGAATGAGATTATTGATTTGGAATGGGATTAGTGATCTGGAAAGAGATAATGATTCGGAGAGGGATTACTGAGCTGGAAAGAAATTACTGATCTGGAATAGGCTGACTAATTTGGAAAAGGATTAGTGATGTGGAGATTACTGTCTGGACAGAAATATTTATCTGGAATGGGATTAATGATCTGGAATGGGATTATTTATCTAGAATGGGATTATTGATCTGGAAAGAGATACTGGTCTGGAAAGGTATGACTAATCCGGAAAGAAATTACTGATCTGGAAAGGGATTACTGATCTGGAATGGGATTAATGATCCGGAATGAGATTATTGATATAGAATGGGATTAGTGATCCGGAATGAAATTACTAATCTGGAATAGGATAACTGATTTGGAATGAGCTTCCTGATCTGGAATACGATTACAGATTTGTAATAGGATTAGTGATCTCTAGATTACTGACCTGGAAAGGGATTCCTAATTTGCGATTGAGTTAATGATTTGGATTGGGATTACTGTTCTAAAATGCGATTGATAGCTTGGCAAGGAATAACCGATTTGAAGTGAAATTGCTGATTTGAAAAATGATTTGAAAAATGAAGTGTTGTACATTTTTTTTCTTAAACTTCAAATCAATAATTACCGGTATACTGAATTTTAGAATTTTGGGAAGTGGTAGATACCTATATATTTAGATTAGAAGTATTTTTATGACTGTTACTGGCCCTGGTCTGATGGCAGTATTAACCCTGAATTTTATTTTTTTTATTTTTATTTTATTGTCATGTTTCAAATTTCCTTTGGTAGACATTGCTTCTTGTTTTAATTTCCAAATTTCCTGGCTCAGTAATCGCCTCTGTTGAATGTTCAAAGTGCCTGGTAACTGAGTTCATAAATAACGTGGTTTTTTAAACTTCTGATCGCAGATATTTCTGCTCAGTGTCTTTGTAGAATTGTCTGATACCAAAAACTGCCGCTTAATCAGTTTTCAAAGTCCCCATTTGCAATTACAGTAATTGCTTCGTATTACGTTACTGTAATTGCCGATGACAATCGTTATGCCTTGATTAAATGTGGAACATTTCTGATGACAGTAATTTGTTGCTAATTGAGATTTTAAACTTTCTGATGGCGGTAATTGTCCTGCTGAGTGATTGTTTTTGAAATGTCAGATGGCGTTGATTGCCCAGTGAAATATTTAAAATTCACGTCAGTATTTCCTCTTCAGGATAAAGGCTTTTCAAATATCTCGCAGCGCAAATGCTCCATTTTTGGGATAGTTTTTTTATTTGAAAGTCACTGATAGGAGCAGTTTTTTCCTTCAGGGATTATTGTCATTTGAAATTTTATATTTGTAGTTGGTTTATCTTTCGTGTGGGTTTTATAAAATGCAAATACTACCTCAGAAGTGGACTTAATGATCGAAATTATTATTCCTTATTATTATTCAGTAGATGAAACCTATTCCTATGGAACAAGCCCACCACAGGGGCCATTGACTTGAAATTAGGGCTTCCAAAGAATATGGCGTCCATCAGGAAGAAGTAAGAGGAAGTAAAGTGAAATGCAGAGAGAAGATATCCCACTTATCAAAAAAGTAAATTAATTACTTAAAAAATAGATGAATAGATAAAAAGTAAAAGAGAGTTTTACTGTAGGCTTCGTAGTGTGTGTGTTGTGTGTGTGTGTGTGTGTGTGTGTGAGTATTGCAACAAGCGAAGCAAATCCACGTTTTACAAATGAGAAAATTTTTATTGCCTACGACTGAGTGTTTAATTGTCTCTGAGCGTCAAATGCAAAATCAAATCTAAAAGCGTGACGTCATGGGCAGCACAGATTGCACGCGATTTGTGACGCTAGTTTGCAGTATTTACTGAGACACGCTCTCTCTCTCTCTCTCTCTCTCTCTCTTCTTCTTCTTCTTCTTCTTCTTCTTCTTCTTCTTCTTCTTCTTCTTCTCCCTTTGTTGCCTCATCATCATTATTCATTTATTAGTTATTCATTTGTTCGTGAATGTAAATATATATATATATATATATATATATATATATATATATATATATATATATATATATATATATATATATATATATATATATATATATATATATATATATATATATATATATATATAATATACAACACAACACAAGTATAACTTCTATCGTAATAACAAGCGTATAACCTTACAACGTAGCACCCAGCGAATGCACGTAATAAACACAAAATTTAACAAAATATTCCGTTTCCATATCGGACGCAATTTACCCGGTCTATAGTATCCAGTGTCGGATACATTCGTTGACAAAGGGATACATAGCGATGCAGTAGAGGATATCAGCTTTATGTATCAAAATAACCTCTTTTTTTTTGTTTTTTTGTGAATATGTTTCTCCAGGAAATTATTCGAATTTTCGTGATGAGGTTAAAAGCAATATTTTTCAATCAGTACTAAAATTTCATAATAGATATAATTTTTATATAGTAAGATATAATTAAAAATCTTTAAAAATTCTATTTTTGGTTGTTTATTTAATTTGTCAGTGATTTATCTAAATTCCGTTTCTTTGGAGTGTACAGTTTTCATTGAAATATTCAATTTAGAATAATGAAAAAAAGAGCAAATAACCATTATTGCATCTAAATACTATTTTAAATGTAATGATCACTTTGAAATAAAAAACAAAAAAATGTTATTGTGCTTTACAAATTACTATGATTTTCCTTTACTACACTTTCCCTTTAATGCATTTTCTGAATGAATTTTTTCTTTTTTTTTCTATCAGTGGAATTGTAACGGCACATCTCCGTCTGCGCGTTTAATGTTGTCGCATTCTTGAATTCTTCTTCTTCTTCTTAATGATTTGATGTTGTATTTGACACTAGATGGTAGATATGACACGTATAAATGCCTATGGGGTCTATTGCTTGATTGCCACATTGTCTAGTTGTTTATTTAATTGTTTGTTTGTTTAGTTTCGTTATTCGACTTCTGGCTGTGACTGATGTTGATGTTTCGTTTTCCCATTTGACATATCTATCGACTTTAGCATCGGGTCAAAAATAACCCCGGCGCAATTAGCAGCTCTCTATAAATATAGGGATTGTTACATGCAGCCTCTTTATGAAACTTGTGCTCTCTCTCTCTCTCTCTCTCTCTCTCTCTCTCTCTCTCTCTCTCGTGGAAGTCTGTCTATATGCCCCTCTCTCTGCATGTCTCTGTCTCTCTCTCTCTCTCTTTGTCTCTCTCTCATGGAAGGCTGTTTCTCTCTCTCTCTCTCTCTCTCTCTCTCTCTCTCTCATACACATGGAAGGCTGTTTCCCTCCCTCTCTCTCTCTCACATAGAGGTCTGTTTCTCTCCCTCTCTCTCTCTCACATAGAGGTCTGTTTCCCTCCCTCTCTCTCTCTCACATAGAGGTCTGTTTCTCTCTCTCTCTCTCTCTCTCTCTCTCTCTCTCTCTCTCTCTCTCTCTCTCTCTCTCGGAAGTCTATATGTCTGTATTTTTCCCTCTCTCTCTTTCCCTCCCCCTCTCTATAGGAAATCTGTTTCTCTCTCTCTCTCTCTCTCTCTCTCTCTCTCTCTCTCTCTCTCTCTCTCTCTCTCTCCGTCCGTGCCTACCAGCTGTGTGTGTGTGTGTGTGTGTATGTACACTCCGCAATCAATGGAGGGTGGTGGTTGTACCGAAACAGGGGGGAGAGGGGGAGAGTGGTGAGGATTCCGTCTTCCGATAAATGCATATTTAGATACGAGACTGCTTGTGCTTTATCCAATCAAATGTCCCCGCACGGATCATTGAATCAGGGACTTTAGGCGTCGTTGCCAGATATCAGGTCTCTGTGTGTGTGTGTGTGTGAGAGAGAGTGCCCTCTGCTGGATGATGGTCTTGAGAGGAATGAGAAAGAGAGAGATAGAGATGTCTCTCTTTCCCTCTCCTCTTTCTCTCTCTCTCTCTCTCTTTCTCCCAATTAGCCTCAACAGGACGATTCATCGCGCTTGTTTGCCGGTACTGTGTGTAATTGGTAAATTGATTAATTCTGCCTCACGCCCCGATAAATTTTCTTCACCCTGGAAAGGGTTTTCGGCAGCCTCGTGGATCTGGCAACAGTGTTGACACGGCTCTCTCTCTCTCTCTCTCTCTCTCTCTCTCTCTCTCTCTCTCTCTCTCTCTCTCTCTCCAGCAAGACAGAAAACGGCGAGAAGAAAACAGATGCTTGAAGGGGAAACTCAAACATATTTAACGACTTGCTCGCATCCTCGGGAAAGTAGCCAGACGACTTCCTCGCATGATCCTCGGGAAAGTAGACAGACGACTTGCTCGCATCCTCGGGAAAGTAGACAGACGACTTCCTCGCATGATCCTCGGGAAAGTAGACAGACGACTTGCTCGCATCCTCGGAAAGTAGCCAGACGACTTCCTCGCATGATCCTCGGGAAAGTAGACAGACGACTTGCTCGCATCCTCGGGAAAGTAGACAGACGACTTGCTCGCATCCTCGGAAAGTAGACAGACGACTTGCTCGCATCCTCGGGAAAGTAGACAGACGACTTCCTCGCATGATCCTCGGGAAAGTAGACAGACGACTTCCTCGCATGATCCTCGGAAAGTAGACAGACGACTTGCTCGCATCCTCTCGGGAAAGAAGACAGACGACTTGCTCGCATCCTCCTTGGGAAAGTAGACAGACGACTTGCTCGCATCCTCGGGAAAGTAGACAGACGACTTGCTCGCATCCTCGGGAAAGTAGACAGACGACTTGCTCGCATCCTCGGAAAGTAGACAGACGACCTGCTCGCATCCTCGGAAAGTAGACAGACGACTTGCTCGCATCCTCGGGAAAGTAGACAGACGACTTGCTCGCATCCTCGGGAAAGTAGACAGACGACTTGCTCGCATCCTCGGGAAAGTAGACAGACGACCTGCTCGCATCCTCGGGAAAGTAGACAGACGACCTGCTCGCATCCTCGGGAAAGTAGACAGACGACTTGCTCGCATCCTCGGGAAAGTAGACAAACGACTTGCTTGCATCCTCGGGAAAGTAGCGAGACGACGTACTCGCATTATCCTTGGGAAAGTAGCCAGATGACTTGCTCTCACCCTCGGGAAAGTAGCCAGACGACTTGCTCGCATTATCCTACCGGAAAGTAGCCAGATGACTTGCTCGCATCTTCGGGAAAGTAGCCAGATGACTTGCTCTCATCCTCGGGAAAGTAGCCAGATGACTTGCTCTCATCCTCGGGAAAGTAGCCAGATGACTTGCTCTCATCCTCGAGAAAGTAGCCAGATGACTTGCTCTCATCCTCGGGAAAGTAGCCAGACAACTTGCTCGCATCCTCGGGAAAGTAGCCAGACGAATTGCTCGCATTATCCTCGGGAAAGTAGCCAGATGACTTGCTCTCATCCTCGGGAAAGTAGCCGGACGACTTGCTCGCATCCTCGGGAAAGTAGCCGGACGACTTGCTCGCATCCTCGGGAAAGTAGCCGGACGACTTGCTCGCATCCTCGGGAAAGTAGCCGGACGACTTTGCTCGGACGACTTGCTCGCATCCTCAGGAAAGTAGCTTGGACGACTTGCTCGGACGACTTGCTTTCGCATCCTGGGGAAAGTAGCCGGACAACTTGCTCGCATCCTCGGGAAAGTAGCCGGACGACTAGCTCGCATCCTCGGGAAAGTAGCGGACAACGGATGACTTGCGGACGACTTGCTCGCATCCTCAGCCGGACGAGCTCGCATCTCGGAAAGTAGCCGGACGAGCCGGACAACTTGCTCGCATCCTCGGGAAAGTAGCCGGACGACTTGCTCACATCCTCGGGAAAGTAGACAGACGACTTGCTCGCATCCTCGGGAAAGTAGTGAGATGACGTACTCGCATTACCCTTGGGAAAGTAGCAAGATGAATTGCTCGCATTCCTGGGAAAATAGCGAGACGACTTGCTCGCATCCTCGGGAAAGTAGACAGACGACTTGCTGGCATCCTCGGGAAAGTAGACAGACAACTTGCTCGCATCCTGGCAAAGTAGACACACAACTTGCTCGCAAAGTAGACAGACGACTTGCTCGCATCCTCGGGAAAGTAGACAGACGACTTGCTCGCATCCTCGGGAAAGTAGACAGACGACTTGCTCGCATCCTCGGGAAAGTAGACAGACGACTTGCTCGCATCCTCGGGAAAGTAGACAAATGACTTGCTCGCATCCTCGGGAAAGTGGCCAGACGACTTGCTCGCATCCTCGGGAAAGTAGACAGACGACTTGCTCGCATCCTCGGGAAAGTAGCCAGACGACTTGCTCGCATCCTCGGGAAAGTAGACAGACAACTTGCTCGCATCCTCGGGAAAGTAGACAGACGACTTGCTCGCATCCTCGGGAAAGTAGACAGACGACTTGCTCGCATCCTCGGGAAAGTAGACAGACGACTTGCTCGCATTCTCAGGAAAGTAGCCAGACGACTTACTCGCATTTTCGGGGTAGTAGCGAGACGACTTACTCGCATCCTCGGGAAAGCCAGTCGACTTACTCACATTATCCTCGGGAAAGTGGCCAGATGACTTGCTCGCATCCTCCGGGAGACTAGCGAGACGACTTAACGAATTCGGTCAACGAATTTGGTGAACGAGTCGCTTTACATTGTAGTTAACTTTCAAGTTTGCGAGTTAATGATCCGCGTTGCTCATTGTATGTCGTGACCCAATTTCTAAATTCGTTGGCCCAAACTTAATTGATTTCCCGGCAATTTGCCTCTTATTAACCTCATTTTACTTAGGAGAGAGAGAGAGAGAGAGAGAGAGAGAGAGAGAGAGAGAGAGAGAGAGAGAGAGAGATTTTGTACGTGTCCAAAGGAAAAGCTAAATTGTTCTTTATTATTTGAACGCGAGAAATTTCATAGGTTTGTGATAAAACGCATTTATTATTATTATTATTATTATTATTATTATTATTATTATTATTATAATTATTATTATTATTTTGTCAGTGTTTGTGTCTAAAAAATCGAATAAAATATAGACACTGCAAAGAGAGAGAGAGAGAGAGAGAGAGAGAGAGAGAGAGAGAGAGAGACAGAGAAGAATATAAAAGATAAACCTCAAGCCTATAGTATCTTTGATTCTGTTCTACGCTCACCCTCCCCACCCCACCCCTCTTCTTCCCTTCCTTTTCCCCCACCCTAGACCCCATCCTCACCCCTCCCTCACCCCACACCCTACACAAACCCCCAACCTCTCCCTGTCCCCTCCACACAAAAAAAAAGAAGCAGTCCACCTTTATTGTGTTTTCATTTCAATAGTTTGGACCTCAAGCTGAAGGAGACTTTGAATGGGACAGGGAGAGAGAGACTCTATGGCATTTTGTGCTTTCAGAATGAATCTTTCAAAGGCGCCTGGAACCTAACCTTTCTCTTTCGGCTGGTGTTTTCGGCCCTGGTTTGGTTACTCTTTCGGCTTTTTGGGGGGTAATCGGGATGCCTTTTCGTTGCTTATTTTACTGTTTTGTGGTGATAATAATAATAATAATAATAATAATAATAATAATAATAATAATAATAATAATAATAATGATAATAATAATAATAATAAAAACAGTGATATTATTATTATCATTACACTTTGTAATATACTTAATGTGCATATTTATATTCCAATATGATAAAAAATTGCTTAATAATAATAATAATAATAATAATAATAATAATAATAATAATAATAATAATACAATTTGCAGTATAGTTACAATGCATAAAAAATATGCTAAATAGTCATATTCCAATATGATAAGAAATTGCTAATAAAACTGATAATAATAATAAATATACCTTGCAAAGTACCTAAAATTATGTATTTTATGTGTGCAGTCAAGTTCAAACATTTATGATCAATGATAATATTCATACCTGGATAAAACACGCGAGTTTTTCCATAATTTCTTTGTTAGAAATACTAGTTCTTTTCCAAGCAATTCATTTTGAACAAT
This sequence comes from Macrobrachium rosenbergii, assembly GCF_040412425.1. NCBI lineage: Eukaryota > Metazoa > Arthropoda > Malacostraca > Decapoda > Palaemonidae > Macrobrachium > Macrobrachium rosenbergii. The sequence goes on along the minus strand of NC_089787.1, from coordinate 19,033,662 downwards.
TCTTTAGTTTTTATACAATTCATTTTGACTTAATATATTGTCACAATCACAATACCTTTAGACATTCTCATTCCAGTTTAAAATGTGGTATTATGACTTAGAACAGTATTATTATTATTATTATTATTATTATTATTATTATTATTATTATTATTATTATTATTATTATTATTATTATTATTATTATTATTTCCATAGTGCAACTGCGAGTTTTCCTCCCATTACACCTTTCAAACTTGCCCACTTTCAGTTTCCAGAGCTGAATGACCTCTTAGGTCCCAGTGCTTGGCATTTGGCTTAAACTCTTTATTCCATTCCATTATTATTATTATTATTATTATTATTATTATTATTATTATTATTATTATTATTATTATTATTCACTGTCGTTTTTATAATTATTGCTATCACTGAAATTGCGAAAACCTTCAATTTACAAAGTTTCCACCAAACAGAAAAGGTGATGAAAAACAAAGATAATTGAAAAATAAAGTGATAAATATAGCTAAGAAAAGTCATCCAGTCAGGAAATCTCAGGATAATAGAATGACGTGAAATCTCAAATCACTAATCTCTGATATATTATTTCACATGCTGACAAATTGAATTAACCCTTAGAATTCAACACTATACCAAATAGTATGTTTGCTTGCAAAGGAACTGTCACGAGATAATTTTAGCAAATAGGAAAATTTCTTTTTAAAATTACGCCGATGCGTAATTCCTTTTGTTAATCAGTCTTGTTGCTTCGTGATGAGTTGTGGATAAAACGATATTATTCGTTCAATGCGAAGCTAATGAATGACTTCTAGGGTGAGTGATTGTAAGGCCATGCGCGCGCAAACAAACACACACACACATATATATTATATATAACATACTGTATATATATATAATATATATATACGTTTTTTATATAAATACATACATATATACATACACGCCCCCATTTTTATATGTGCCTATATATTCATTATTCATAGTAAATGATAAATCAAAAAATAATGAAATACTTTATATGTCATCCACTGTGAATGTGATTTGTTTTATTTTATTATTATTATTATTATTATTATTATTATTATTATTATTATTATTATTATTATTATTATTATTAATGTGTGCCTATTTATAAACATATAAAAACGACAGGACAAAAACATGAATAAACGCTCAAGAAATTAAAAATAGAAGGATGTAATGATAGGCAGCTTGGAAAATCAGTCGACACAGGGTATGAGATTTCTCTTGAGAAGAAGGAAGGCTGTCGGATAATTAATGCTAGATAGATAAATAAATGGAATAAGTTGATAAATTTTAGTGAGTGTTCGTGGGGAGAGAGAGAGAGAGAGAGAGAGAGAGAGAGAGAGAGAGCAACTGAGACATACAAATGTCACACCGGAACTTGAAGTGTCTTGAATAGAGAGAGACAGAGAGAGAGAGAGAGAGAGAGAGAGAGAGAGAGAGAGAGAGAGGAGAGAGAGAGATACTAATTAGATCATAGAAATGTCACACTGCAACTTGAAGTGTCTTGAATAGAGAGAGAGAGAGAGAGAGAGAGAGAGAGAGAGAGAGAGAGAGAGATACCAATTGGGACAACATACAAATGTCACACTGCAACTTGGAGTGTCTTGAAGAGAGAGAGAGAGAGAGAGAGAGAGAGAGAGAGAGAGAGAGAGAGAGAGAGAGAGAGAGACCCTACGCTTAGGTACGATCGAAAATGGAAGCCGGATCTTTTGAAAATATCGAGATATGAAAGAACTTCTCTAATGATGCCTCGTCCCTTCAATATCAATGCAGTTAAGCATTCGGTCCGAGAGAGAGAGAGAGAGAGAGAGAGAGAGAGAGAGAGAGAGAGAGAGAAATATCTCTCTCTCTCTCCACATATATATATATATATATATATATATATATATATATATATATATATATATATATAGAGAGAGAGAGAGAGAGAGAGAGAGAGAGAGAGAGAGAGAGAGAGAGAGAGAGAGAGGGAGAATGACTGACTTGATGAAAGAGAAAGTTTTAATGAGAAAGAAATAGCTCTCTGTGTATAGAGAGAGAGAGAGAGAGAGAGAGAGAGAGAGAGAGAGAGAGAGAGAAAGAGAGAGAGAGAGAGAGAGACTAAAAGAGATTTTTCCCATATTTTTTTTACCAGCTCTGTTAGTGGAGCAGATTAAAAGAGATTTGTATATCAAAAGATTCACTGTGCGGGTTTGATGTGTCTTTAAAGATTTGTTGAACGGTATAAATGTTTTAATATGACCTCTTTTTAATTTAGTTTTATTCATTTTATGTTAAGGTTTATTTAAATCTGAACAGATAGCTTGCAAAATTTCTTTGTTATACTTCACAATTGTTTTCTGTATGTGGGAGATTCTTATTTATTCTTGTTTATCTTCAGGCTAACAAATATCTTTGAATCCCAAAATCATTGACCTTAACCTAGTTCTCAGGGTCACAGGTCTATTAAAATTTTATTGAAATCTAAGCAGATACTTTGAGAAAGCCTTTTGCTATACTTCACAATTGTTTTTCATATGAAGAAAATTCGTATTTGTCCTCAGGCTAAAGAAATGTCATTGAATCCCAAAATCATTGACCTTGTCCTAGTTTTTACGGTCACAGGTCTAT
>NC_089787.1:19016025-19028525 GCF_040412425.1 Macrobrachium rosenbergii | reverse complement strand
GTTATTGTTGATGGTTTTTCATAAGTTTATCGGTTGTTAGTGATTGTTTATTCATTAGTTATTTTTTTTTTTTGTAGTGCGTTTTTCAAAATTTATTTTGGGCTATTAGTGATTTTTATTCTTGTTATTTTTTTGTTGTCAGTTTTCATAATTTTTTTTTTTTTTTTGGTCATTGGTGAGAGATCATTCCTCAGTTATTTTTGGTTTCTATTTGTACTTTTCCACGTGTTATATTTGGCTAAGTGATATTTTTATAAGTTTTTGGGTTCATGGTGAGAGTTTTTCATCAGTGATTTTTGTTTAATAGAGATTTTTCTTAAATTGTTTTTGGCTGCTAGTAAGAGTTTTCCACGCGTCGTTTTTGATTGATAGTGATAGTTTTTCATGAATTTTTTTCGGTTAATAATGATATTTTGTTCATAAGTTATGTTTGGCAACTGTAATAGTTTTTCATTTTTCATAAGTTATTTTTGATAAAAAAACGATAAGTTTTTCATTAGTCAGTTTTAGTTAATGGTGATAGTTTTTCATAAGTTATTTTTATTAATAGTTAGAGTTTTTCTTTAGTTATTCTCGGTTAATAATATTTTTTCATAAGTTATGTTTTGTAGCAATAATAGTTTTTTTTTTTTCATTTTTCGTAAGTTATTTTTGCTCATCAAAGGTAGTTTTCATAAAATAGTTTTTCATAAGTTATGTTTCTGTGAAAGTAATAATTTTTTCCCAAGTTATGTTTGATTAATAATAATTTTTCATAAGTTTTTTATGATTAACAGTGATAGATTTTCATAAGTTATTTGTGCTTAATCGTGAGAGTATTTATAAGTTACTTTTGTTTAATACTGGTGATATTTTATGAGTTATTTTTTCCTTAATAGTAATAAAGTTTTTTTGATCGTTATTTTTAGTTAATCGTTATGTTTGTTTTTTTATTATTGTTTTTCAGTTATTTTCTTTTAATAGTGAGAGTTTTTTAAGTTATTTTTAGTTAATCGTGATTGGTTTTTTATAAGAGTTTTGTGTAATTATAAGAGTTTTTCATAATTTTTTTTTAGGTTAACAGTGATAGTTTTCATAAGTTATTTTTGGCTAATAGGGATAACTTTTTTACAAGTTATTTTTGGTTGATAGTAATTGTTTTTTCCTAAGTTGTATTAGCTTAATAATGAGTGGTTTTCATAAGATTTATTTTTGTTATCAGGGAGAGTTTTTCATAAGTTATTTTTGCTTAATAGTGATAGCTTTTTCATAAGTTATTATTAGTTATTAATGACTCATTATTTTATTCTCTTTTTTTTTTTGCTTTTTATGGTTAATAATTCCAATGAATAATGTTTTTATTATTATTATTTTGATGTCATTTCGCTTTTTATTTCTAAATAAGTTTTTTTTGTTACTGACTTCAAAAAGTAGTGAATCCTTTTTTTCTTTGCCATACCAATAGATTGATTTTCCCTCTAAAATAACTACGAATAACTTTTATCCATGCAAATAATCCGTAAATTATTTTCTCTTTTGCACAGCTATTGGTTAAATTATTTTCTGCTTGATTAACTCCCAAGCTAAATTATTTTCACTTTGAAATAAATTATCTATTTTTGTAGATAACTGAGAAAGAGATTATTTTCAGTTAGATTATTTCCTCTAGATAATTTTTTCTTGAAATTAACGTAAAGTAATTATTAATCGTTTGTAAATAATTACCAGATTACTTTTTTCTCCTGTAAAATAATAGCGTGATTATTCTTTTCTCTGCATTTTAGAGAATTATATTTTTCAAATGTCCAGATTTTTCACTCAGTAAATAATCTAGTGATAATTAGTTATCTCCATCATATTAATTATTTATCACAATGCCTTCAAAAAGAAGTGTAATTTTCAAACTGAACATTCATTTTTCCCCTTTTTGTTTCTTATTATTATTATTATTATTATTATTATTATTATTATTATTATTATTATTATTATTATTATTATTATTATTCAGTTATATCCATCAGATTAATTATTCATCACCAGGCCTTCTAAAAGAAGTGTAATTTTTGAACATTCATTATTATTATTATTATTATTATTATTATTTATTATTATTATTATTATTATTATTATTAACTTAGTGTAATTTTCAAAATGAACATTCATTTTTCCCCCTTTTGTTTGTTATTATTATTATTATTATTATTATTGTTATTATTATTATTATTATTATTATTATTATTATTATTATTATTATTATTATTATTATTATTAAATGCAGTTGTCAGTAAAATCTGCAGGCTGGAACGTCGCCTCTAATCTCGTCCCCGAATCACTTTATCAGGCAACTGGAATCGAGACCTTTGTTAGCCCGGGGACTCGCTGGCCACTTGAAGCCAACTCTGAACAATGCAAGCCTTTAGATCCAAGCCGATAGCCGTGAAACGCGTCTCCCCTGTCTCCCCCCCACTACCACAACCCCCTTCTCTCTCTGTACTCCTCCTACTCGTCTTCCAAGCCTCAACTTCCTCCTCTTCCTCCTCCTCCTCCTCCTACTACTACTTCTTCTCTTCTTACTTTTTTGTGCCTACTTGTATTCCTCCTTCTCCTCCTCCTCCTCCTCCTCCTCCTCCTCCTCTGTTCTTCCTGTTCTCCTTCCTTAATTTTCTTCATATTCTTCATGTTCTTCATTCCGTCTCTTATCTCTCGTTTCCCAGTTCCCTTTGCTATTCTCTTTTATCACCTCATTCTTTCAATTCCCGTTCGTACTCGACCTGTTGGCCGTGTGTGCGCCTCTTTCTCCCCTTATTCATCTCATTCACGCCTTTGTCTCTCTCTCTCTCTCTCATCCTGTCCACACACACACTGCGTCTTCCTCTTTAGGAGGTCCTCTTCCTCTTTAAGATATTCCTTTTCCTCTTTACGAGGTTTATTTCCTCTTTAGGACGTTTCGAAGGCCTGTATCCTGATTAGAAGACTTCTTCCTCTTTAGTAGATACTCATCCTCATTTCAAGTCTTCTTTCCTCTTTAAAGTAATCCTTTGCTCTTTAAAGTGTCCTCCTTACTCTTTAAAGTGTCCCCTTCCTCTTTAAAGTGTTCCTTTCTCTTTAAAGTATGTGCTTCCTTCCTCTTTGAAGTGTTAATTTCCTCTTTAAAGTATCCTTCTCTTATATAATGTCCCAACCTCTTTAAAACATCACATTCCCTTTCAATGTTCCACGTCCTCTTTGAAAAGTCCTTTTCCTCTTTATAGTGACTGTGTCCTCTTTAATTTATATTCTTCCTCTTGAAAATAACCTTCCCTTCCCCAAAATGTTCACAGCTCTTTAAAAAGTCCTCGTCCTCTTTAAAATGTCTTTTTCATCTTTTCAATGTCCACTTCTCTTTACAAAGTCCAAGTCCTCTTTAAAATACCCTTTTCATCTTTTAAATATCCACATCTCTTTAAAAAGTCCTCGTCCTCTTTTAAAGTGTCCTTTTCATCTTTTCAGTGTCCACATCCCTTTAAAAAGTCGTCGTCCTCTTTTTTTTTTTTCCTTTTTGAAAGTGTTTAAATGGTTAGTCCTTTCGTCCTCATATATGATCTACTGCCCTTTGAACAGGTCTGTGTGATTCTGAACAAATCACCTTCCTCTTAAGAGGATCCTTTTCCTCTTTAGAATGACCGTTCCCTTTTTTTGGCTGTCTGTGTCCTCTTTACAAATTTCTTGTCTTCTTTGGATGATCTCAAGCCTCTTTAGAAGGTATTTGCCCTCTTAAAATTTTTTTTTTTTTTTTTTTTTTTGCCCTTTAGAATTCTTTCTCAAAAAAATTTTTTTTTTGTCCTTTAGAATTCTTTTTCCTCTATAAAATGTTTTTTTTTTTTTCATAATTCTCTTTTCCTATTTAAGGTGTTTTTGCATTCTTCAGAATCCTCTTTTCCTCTTTACAATGTTTTTGTATTCTTCAGAATCCTCTTTTCCTCTTTAAGTTGTATTTGTATTCTTCAGAATCCTCTTTTCCTCTTGACGATGTTTTTATATTCTTCAGACTCCTCTTTTCCTCTTTAAGTTGTATTTATATACTTCAGAATCCTCTTTTCCTCTTTAAGTTGTATTTATATTCTTCAGAATCCTCTTTTCCTCTTTAAGTTGTATTTATATTCTTCAGAATCCTCTTTTCCTCTTTAAGTTGTATTTATATTCTTCAGAATCCTCTTTTCCTCTTTAAGATGTTTTTATATTCTTCAGAATCCTCTTTTCCTCTTAACGATGTTTTCATATTCTTCAGAATCCTCTTTTCCTCTTTAAGATGTGTTTGCATTGCTCTGAATATTTGTTTTCCTTCCTTACAACGTTTCTGAAGAATTGTCTTGTCCTCCTGAAAATATTTCGTACCCTTCGAAAGGTCCATTTCCTCTTTAGAATGCCTCCGTCCTCTTGGCCTCTTGTCCTCCCACTCTTGCGTCGGCGAGGTATTGTCCTCCTCGACCCCCTTATTTCTCCCTCATGGCCGGTCACGTTATTTATTTATTTTATTTGTTTGTTTATTTTTTTTTTAGTTTCCAGACCAAATTACGGTTTACCTATTAATGGTTTTATAGTTCCCTTATTATTTACTTTTTTTACCATTTACTCTTTTGTTTCTCTCTTTCGCTGTATTTTCCGTTGATATAGTTATCTTCGAATCATTGTGTCTCCTGTTCATTGTTTTCTTACTCTGTTATTGTTGACCTTTAGTGATTTATCCATTATTTATCACTATAATTTGAGTGTTGTAGGCGTATGCCTGAAGTAAATGAGATTATTAATATATATATATATATATATATTATATATATATATATATATATATATATATATATATATATATATATATATATATATATATATTGTATATACATATATATGCATATGAATGTATATTTATATATTTATATGTATATGTATAAACATCGACAATAGTTATTATATAGAAAGTGGTGGTACGGTCTCTTAAAATTGATTGCCAGTATCTATATCTACAAAACTACCACGATTACTTTTCCAGATTTCAAGGTAATTTTTCTCTCATTCAGCCGTAAGAATCTTCGTATAACTTTAATGCATTTCAAAATACCGTGCGAGATATCACACTTCAAAAAAAAAAAGTAAAAGATGCCCCGAAGTTTCCTCCGCGCAATCAGTGTTTTCTGTACATCGTATAATCAAGGCCACCGAAAATAGATCTATCTTTCGGTGGGCTCGGTATAATGCTGTATGAGCCGCTGTCCATGAAACTTAAACCACGCCGGTGGTGGCCTATCCTATATCGTTTCCAGAAGCAAGGTTATGGGTAACTTTAATCTTAGATGAAATAAAAACTACTGATGCTAGGGGGCTGAAATTTTGTATGTTTGATGATTGGAGATTGGATGATCAACATACCAATTTGCAGCCCTCTAGCCTCAGTAGTTTTTAAGATCTGAGGGCGGACAGAAAAAGTGCGGACGGACAGACAAAACCGGCACAATAGTTTTCACTTACAGAAAACTAAAACCGAGTAGCCACAAGCACCGTGAAATCTGCTTCCGGAATCCAGCTTCTTCTTCTTCTTCTCAGGATTTAATCAGACCTTCCTCCTTCCATAGTCCAGCCATGCGCAACGTTTCGTGAAGATCCATCAATAACTTCTTTCTTTTTTCTATTCAGAGATGCTCGCAAATTGGCACGTGTGCCTACATGACCTTTGTCCAACTTCGGGGGGAAGGAATTTTTTGCCAACGAGGAAGTCGGTAGAGAGAGAGAGAGAGAGAGAGAGAGAGAGAGAGAGTGAGAGTGAGAGAGAGTGAGAGTGTTGATGGAAGAGATTCCAGTTCCTCCTGTGCCTTTTGACCAGCAATGCAAATGGACACCTGCCTGGTGGTCGTATGAAAGAGAGAGAGAGGGAGAGAGGGAGGAGTGAGTGGAACAATCGGGAGTTTGGTGGGGGATGGGGGCAGGGTGTAAATGGAGTACCTGAGTGCCTGGAGTTTTTTTTTTTTCTGACACGAGGGAGAGGAAAGGAACTAAAGCAATATTAAGAGTGGTTTATGATAGAAGGGGATTCAGGGAAAGGTTTTTTTCTTTCTTTTTACTTTTCTCCAAAGTGCGTCAGAGTTTATTGGCTGATCCACCTGGATCAGACATATGACAATAGATCCCTTAGATAACATAACTGGATTTGGTAGATAACAAGTAAACATGTCCCTTAGATAACAGATGACTGGATCAGGCAGATAACAAGTAAACAGGTCCCTTAGATAACAGGTGACTGGATCTGGCAGATAACAGGTAAACAGGTCCTTGGACAACAGATAACAAGTAAACAGGTCCCTTAGATAACAGATGACTGGATCAGGCAGATAACAAGTAAACAGGTCCTTGGATAACAGATGACTGGATCTGGCAGATAACAAGTAAACAGGTCCTTGGATAACAGATGAATGGATCTGGCAGATAACAAGTAAACAGGTCCTTGGATAACAGATGACTAGATCAGGCAGAGAACAAGTAAACAGGTCCTTGGACAACAGATGAATGGATCTGGCAGATAACAAGTAAACAGGTCCCTTAGATAACAGATGACTGAATAAGGCAGATAACAAGTAAACAGGTTCTTGAAAACAGATGACTGGATCTGGCAGATAACAAGTAAACAGGTCCTTGGAAAACAGATGACTGGATCTGGCAGATAACAAGTAAACATAGGAAAATGACTGGATCAAGATAACAAGTAAACAGGTCCTTGGACAACAGATGATTGGATCTGGCAGGTAACAAGTAAACAGGTCCTTGGAAAACAGATGACTGGATCTGGCAGATAACAAGTAAACAGGTCCTAGGAAAACATGACTGGATCAGGCAGATAACAAGTAAACATGACAACAGATGATTGGATCTGGCAGGTAACAAGTAAACAGGTCCTTGGACAACAGATGACTGGATCTGGCTGATAACAAGTAAATAGGTCCCTTAGATAACAGATGACTGGATCTGGCAGATAACAAGTAAACAGGTCCCTTAGATAACAGATGACTGGATCTGGCAGATAACAAGTAAACAGGTCCTTGGACAACAGGTGACTGGATCTGGCAGATAACAAGTAAGCAGGTCCCTTAGATAACAGATGACTGGATCGGGCAGATAACAAGTAAACAGGTCCCTTAGATAACAGATGACTGGATCTGGCAGATAACAAGTAAACAGGTCCTTGGACAACAGATGACTGGATCTGGCAGATAACAAGTAAACAGGTCCTAGGAAAACATGACTGGATCAGGCAGATAACAAGTAAACAGGTCCTTGGACAACAGATGATTGGATCTGGCAGGTAACAAGTAAACAGGTCCTTGGACAACAGATGACTGGATCTGGCTGATAACAAGTAAATAGGTCCCTTAGATAACAGATGACTGGATCTGGCAGATAACAAGTAAACAGGTTCTTGGACAACAGATGACTGGATCTGGTGATAACAAGTAAACAGGTCCTTGGACAACAGGTGACTGGATCTGGCAGAAAACAAGTAAACAGGTCCCTTAGATAACAGATAACTGAATCTGGCAGTCGAGTCTGATGGATAGCAGCTGACAGGATCCAGTGTCATCTAATTTGACCCCCTATCATGATAATTTACCAGGAATCTCTTGGATAACACCTAGCCAATGGATAACAGCCTACCAAATTTGGTAGATAACAACAAATTGGTTATGGATGATAGTAACAACCATCTGTGGTTGATAACAGTTAACTGAACTGCATGTGGTACATAACTGCTAACCAAGTTTTGGTTGATAACTTCTATCTGGATGTGTTGCATACAACTAACTTGATATAGTGGATAACTTCCTACCAATATTGGTGGATAACAACAAAATGGATATAGTTTATAGCTATCAACCAGTTTGATTGATGATAACAAATTGAATGTGGTACAAAACAACCAACCAGTTTGTTGGATACCAACCACATAGTGGATAACTACCAACCATTTTGGTTAACAGCAACCAATTGAATATGACAAATAACTACCAAGTTGTGATTGACAGCAACCAACTGAACATGGCAAATAACTACCAACCAGTTGTGGTTGATAGCAACCAACTGAATATATCAAATAACTGGTTGATAACCACCTACAGTAAATCAGTTGTGGTGGAGATGATAAATAACTATTAATCAGTTTTGGTTGATAGCAACTAAATGAATATGGCTAATAAGTACCAACAAGTTGTGGTTGACAGCAACTAACTGAATATGGCAAATAACCGCCAACAAGTTGTGGTTGATGACAACCAATTGAATATGGCAAATAACTACCAACCAGTTGTGGTTGATGACAACCAATTGAACATGGCAAATAACTCCCAACTAGTTGTGGTTGACAGCAACCAACTGAACATGACAAAAAAGTACAACCCATTTTGGTTGACAGCAACCAACTGAACATGACAAAAAACTACAACCCATTTTGGTTGACAGCAACCAACTGAACATGGCAAATAACTCCCAACCAGTTGTGGTTGATATCAACCAACTGAACATGACAAATTACTACCAACCAGTTGTGGTTGATAGCAACCAACTGAACATGACAAAAAACTACACCCATTTTGGTTGACAGCAACCAAATGAACATGGCAAATAACTACCAACCAGTTGTGGTTGATGACAACCTACTGAACATGACAAATAACCACCAACCAGTTGTGATTGACAGCAACCAATTGAACATGGCAAATAACTACCACCCAGTTGTGGTTGACAGCAACCAACCAACCAAGCCGCCGGACCAGGAGAAGGAAACCGACCACATACGACGTGGTGGGAGGTGGGAGGAACGCGGCCCTCGAGTGCCTTCAAGTTTTGGTCTGTTAAGTGGGCTGCGCTGAATGTTATCTGGCCTGGAGAGAAATGCCCAATCAATCACATTCCTACTCTCATCTCAGAAAAAAAAGAGACCCGTGCTTTGTGAGGGAAAAGGTGGGTGGGTGGGCTGTGGGAGAGGGGGTTCTTGTTAATTTGGTCTCTGCTTCTCGTGGATGAGATTCAAGAAAGTGGAGGTACTCTGTTTCTTTGTTTTTTTTTTTTTTTTTTTGTGGAAGTGTTCTACCATACTTCATGAAGGACTGTTTTCTTTTCGTATTTAATGATGATGATAAACGTTGCTTTTACTAACATTGTTCAACTACAGTAACTACTGATTTTAAGGCTAGGGTGCCTGTACATGTAACCTATTGTGAGATATATATATATATATATATATATATATATATATATATATATATATATATATATATATATATATATATATATATATATATATATATATATATATATATATATATATATATTATATTATTTATTTATTTATTAACAATAACTCATTCACGTCAATTAATCCCTTTACAAAATACCAGGGCCTTTTCCTACTCTCTCTCTCTCTCTCTCTCTCTCTCTCTCTCTCTCTCTCTCTCTCTCTCTCTCTCTCTCTCTCTGCTATGCCCTCACTTATATTCCTACACAAATTCAGTGTCTTAATCCCCCGAAGGAATCTAGGATTCTCTCTCTCTCTCTCTCTCTCTCTCTCTCTCTCTCTCTCTCTCTCTCTCTCTCTCTCTCTCTCTCTCTATTGTAGAATGCCGTGTCCTTGCCCGCATTATCTACCTGTTGATTATGACAGGTGCTACATATTTCGTTTCAACAAAGGGGCCGCGGTACATAATTGAGGTCTTCAGGTCTATTTAAGTCTCTCTCTCTCTCTCTCTCTCTCTCTCTCTCTCTCTCTCTCTCTCTCTCTCTCTCTCTCTCTCTCTCTCTCGTTTTACGCTTGAGAGCTGTGGTTATCTGTCGTGGGAGGGGAGTGTAATATTTTGAAATATTTCGTCTTGACTTGTTATTATATTATTAATAATTTTTATTTCATCTATTTATTTATTCATTTTTTTATTTATTTTGTTTGTTATTGGAATATAGGACCTTTTTTCTTGTTTCGTGTCTGTTTGATGGAATTGGAATATAGACTTTATCCCAAAGGCCATGCGCTGAGACCTACGAGGTCATTCAGCTCTGAAAACACTGATGAAAGAATTGTTAGGAGAGGGTGGAAAGTAAGATTGAGGAAGAGAATAAGAATGGAGGTACAGTAAAAGTATATTTATTGTTTTTGTCGTCTGCTCAATTCACTTCTCAATAACTCAGTGTTCTCGTTTTTTTTCTAAGCTTGATTTTGTGTAATTCTGTCGTGCCTCGAATATTTTCTGCTTTATTCCCTGCCTGGGTAATTATTGTTTTCGTTTCCTTAATTCTTATAATTTTCTTATTATTATGAATATTTGAGGCAATGAGTTCAACAATACTTTTTCCGGCCTACGCTTTTATATATATATATATATATATATATATATATATATATATATATATATATATATATATATATATATATATATATATATATATGTATATATATATATATATATATATATATATATATATATATATATATATATATATATATATATATATATATATATATATATATATATATATATATATATATATATAATCATTGAGTGCTTTTTCAACAAAAAGGGGCATGAGGCTAGCAACCTCATCCCGAAAGAACTATCGAGGTATAATAATAATAATAATAATAATAATAATAATAATAATAATAATAATAATAATAATAATAATAATAATAATAATAATAATAATAATAGATTTCATTTTCCTAAGAGTATATAAATATGGAAAATAATTTTTTCCTTGATTCTTTATATTAAAGCTGCATAGAAAATAATAATAATAATAGTAATAATAATAATATCATCATCATCATCATCATCATAATCAGATTTCTGTTTTCCTAAAAGTATTTAAATCTGGGAAATATTTTTTTATTGAGATCTGTTTATAATTAATTTTCATTGAAAACTTATAATAATAATAATAATAATAATAATAATAATAATAATAATAATAATAATAATAATAATAATAATAATAATAATAATAATAATGGTTTCGGTTGCCCAAAGTACATAAATATTGGAAATATATTTTTACTGGATTCTTAATATAAAAGCTTTGCACAGAAAATGTATAATAATAATAATAATAATAATAATAATAATAATAATAATAATAATAATAATAATCAGATTTCGTTTTCCCCAAAGTACTGGAATGTGGGAAATAATTTTTTTTACTGGATTCTGTGTATATAAAAATTTTGCATAAAAAAATCCTTCATGAATTTCTTGTGGCCTCAGAATGAAGGAAATTTATTCACAGCCCTTGCATAATGTATGCACCACATTATGATTCGGCCATATATCGTGTACTGGTGTTTCTCCTGGGAAAGCATTAAGGATTTATGAAGTAAATTATTATTATTATTATTATTATTATTATTATTATTATTATTATTATTGAAACGGTGAATTAACAGATCCACAATGATTTCAATGTGAAATATTTTTTTAAATATTATTATTGTTATTATTATTATTATTATTATTATTATTATTATTATTATTATTATTATTATTATTATTATTTATTTATTTATTTCTGATGCATATAAGGTTTGTCTGGTAACAGAAATCTGGAGATCATGGTCCGTAGAGTTTCTCATGGATGAATCTGGGAGAAACGTTGGCCACTTCAAGATTTTGACCTGTAAACAGAATCGACGTATATTTAGCCTTATGTGTAAATAATTCTACGGACTTTGCTCATCATATTTGACTTACTTATCCCTGGAATTTAACTCCTGATGAATCACTTTGGTTCGTTTCTCGCCAGTTGTAGTAACAGAGAGAAAACTGTTATAGGGAAAATAGAGAAGACTCTATACAAGAGGAATGGAGCTGATCCAGCAATTCCTTTCAATAGTATTATTATTATTATTATTATTATTATTATTATTATTATTATTATTATTATTATTATTATTATTATTATTATTATTATTATTATTATTATGCAATGATATAATAAATGTAATGTTTTACATGATATGTATGTATGCATATATATATGTGTTTGTACATGAATATGTATATATATGCATACATATATATATATATATATATATATATATATATATATATATATATATATATATATATATATATATATATATATATACATATATATATACATACATATATACATACATATATATATATGTGTGTGTATATATACATACATACATATACGTATACACACACACACATAATTGTTATGATTACTTTGGTTGGCTGAAAAAGTCAGATTGAATGTAAACAAACCCCTGAATGAGAGAATGGAGGCTCTAAATGAGAAGGCCCTAATTGTTTTCCATTTTTCATTTTCTCTTTCACATTCATCTCCTTTCCCCCCCAATTTGGGGAAATGATTCAGGCTGCTCTGTGAAGACCGCGGGGACAGATACCCGGGTATTGAGTGGGCACAATAGAGATTTTACTGTTGGTTCGACTTTCATTTGTTCTGGCCTCACCAATGAGTCTTTGACTTTC
>NC_089787.1:18988525-19011025 GCF_040412425.1 Macrobrachium rosenbergii | reverse complement strand
TGAACCCCCTCAAAATGGTTCTGACTGACCAGAGACTCCCACTATGATAATGAACCGGAGAACCCCACTAGACCGGTTCATGGCGCTGTGGTAGTACCGATGAACCAAACATAATGAACCTCCGCAAAAGCGTTCTGACTGACCAGAGACTCCTACTATGACGATGAACCAGAGGATGAACCACAGAACCCCACTAGGATGCTGATGAACCAACCTCTGACGGGGACGAACCAGCTCCCCCCTGAAAGGGGGCCACGACGAACCAACACCCAGTGTTTGTTCAGCTCTCGTCCCCACCGCCATACTCCGTGTTTATCAGTTCGAGCGAACGCCATTATCTCACATTTGATTTTATTCCATTTCTTTATTCCCCTGCGTCTCTCCCCTGTTTAGCGGTCGTTCCAGTGTTTCTGTAGGTCCCTTTGATGCTGGTTAATGACCCTCCTCTCGAACAGGAGGGCCACTTACTGTGGTTGATTATCGGGAGACTCTAGAGTTACCGGAACGGTGTCCGCGTGTTGACTAAATGCCCGAGACGCGGGAGGTGGGCTTTGTATGGGAGACATTGAAGCCGCAACGAGTGGCCATTTCGAGCGGAGGGGTAGCTTAAGGTGTTAAGATATTTAGAGTTGAGGGCAGTGTCTCTGGGTCAGGCAGATCAGCGTGAATGAAAATCATTCGGGAGGTTTATGCGAAAGTGATTTTTTTATGAATGCAAACTGATGGTTTCCTTTCAAAGGTCGTTAAAGTAATCGTCTGTGGGTCAGCGCGAGCAAAAATAAACACGAATGAGGACTGATATTTTCCTGGTCATTAGAGAAAATTGGGAAATCAGGCGAGCAAAAAATAAACACGGATGAAGACTTTGATATTTTCCTGATTAGAGAAAATCAGGAAACCAGGTGAGCAGAAATAAACTCAAATGAAGACTGTGATATTTTCCTGATTAGAGAAAATCAGGAAAATAAACAAAAATAAACTCAAATGAAGACGTTGATATTTTCCTGGTGATTAGAGAAAATCAGGAAATCAGGCGAACAAAAATAAACTCAAATGAAGACTTTGATATTTTCCTGATTAGAGAAAATCAGGAAATCAGGCGAACAAAAATAAACTCAAATGAAGACTTTGATATTTTCCTGATTAGAGAAAATCAGGAAATCAGGCGAACAAAAATAAACTCAAATGAAGACTTTGATATTTTCCTGATTAGAGAAAATCAGGAAATCAGGCGAACAAAAATAAACTCAAATGAAGACTTTGATATTTTCCTGGTCAGTAAGAGAAAATCAGGAAATCAGGCGAGCGAAAAATAAACACGAATGAAGACTTTGATATTTTCCTGATTAGAGAAAATCAGGAAATCAGGCGAACAAAAATAAACTCAAATGAAGACTTTGATATTTTCCTGGAGAGAAAATCAGCAAATTAGCCGATGAAAGAAATTAGAACATTCTCAAAATAATGATTTTTCAAATAGAAGACATAGAAAGGAATGTGATAAGATAAACAAATCGAAGGAGATTTTACACAAGAAACGGTGTGAAGAAACTGTATGTGAGCAAGAGCAGAGGGTGAGGGGGTTGGTTTGCGTGCGCGCGTGCGCCCTTGTAATGGAACGCTGCCAGATTAGGGTCCATACGCAAGTGGGTTAGAGGGATAAGATGTTTTTGGATGTTAAGGCTCATGGATTGTCATTCATCACGCCCTTCGGGAGTTCTCTCTCTCTCTCTCTCTCTCTTCCTTCTATTCTGTTTCCTTATGCTTCCATTCTTCTCTCTCTCTCTCTCTCTTTTCATTCTGTTTCTCTAATCTCTCTCTCTCTCTCTCTCTCTCTCTCTCTCTCTCTCTCTCTCTTCCTTCTATTCTGTTTCTCTCTCTCTCTCTCTCTCTCTCTCTCTCTCTTCCATTCTTTCTCTTTATTCTCTCTCTAATCTCTCTCTCTCTCTCTCTTTCATTCTTAGTTTACTCTCTCTCTCTCTCTCTCTCTCTCTCTTCTGTTCTGTTTCCCTAATCTCTCTTTCTATCTCTTCTGCTTCCATTCTTTGTTTACTCTCTCTCTCTCTCTCTCTCTCTCTCTCTCTCTCTCTCTCTCTCTCTCTCTCTCTCTCTCTCTCTCTCTCTCATTTTATCAAGTACCCAAAGATCAATTCCGTTATATTTAGGACTGATTGAACAGTTACACAGCTTTCATCAATTTAGTTACCACAGACAAAAGTTCCAACGTTGGACAGATCAGTGCAGCATTGCAACCTTCTTCTTCAATAACAGCACCAATCCAGCATCCTCTTCCATACCCCTTTTATGTATCATTCTCATTGTTTTAGAGACGTTTATGTATCATTTTCCTGTCTTTATGGAACTACTCTCGTCTCCTTTCCCTGGAAATCAAGTCTTTGTTTTCTTTCCATCTTGTGTTACAGAAGGGAAGTTCCCTCGTTTTCTGAGGCGCTCGGGACGATTTCCTACATTTTTGCGAGTGATAATTGGGTCTGTCTATCGTTTTCCGAGAAATAAAGACGTTCGTTTGTCCCTTTTTCTGGTAATTAAGCCTTTTATGCGTGTCTTTTTTTTTTTTTTCGTTTTTCAGGTGTCTCTCTATTTGCGTATATTTTTAAGCTGTAAATGAGTTTCTCCTATTTTAAGTAGAAAATTGGTTACCTAATCTTTTTTTAAATGACGGTTTTTTTTTTTTTGGGGGCCGCGTCTACCTGTCCTGGTTGGAAAGGGTACCCTATCTTTTTGGAATAATGTAGGCGTCTACCTGTCCCGTTGGGAAAGAATACCTTATCTTTTTGGGAAGACATAAGCATCTACACGTCCCCTTTGAAAAGAGGACGTAATCCTTTTTGGAATGACAGAATTATCTATATGTCCCTTTAGGAAATAGTGCCTTATCTTTTTGGAATGACAGAGGCGTCTATATGTTCTCTTTGGAATGAGTACCTAAACTTTTTGGAATGATTGAGGCATCTACCTGTCTCTTTTTGGAAGAGGACGTAACCTTTTTGGAATGACGGAGGCGTCTACCTGTCCCTTTTGGAAAGGATACCTTATCTTTTTAGAATGAAAAAGGCGCCTACATGTCCCCTTTGGAAAGAGAATCTAGTCTTTTTGTAATGACAGAGGCGTCTACCTGTCCCCTGTAGAAAGAATACCTTATCTTTTTGGAATAGCAGAATAGTCTGCTTGTCACTTTTGGAAAGAGAGTGACCTTCTTGTATCTTTTTTCTCGAAAACAAAGCCCTCTGTCAATATTTTTTTTCAGAGTGATGATAGCATTGGTAGTTCATTT
The DNA here is from genome assembly GCF_040412425.1 of Macrobrachium rosenbergii. NCBI lineage: Eukaryota > Metazoa > Arthropoda > Malacostraca > Decapoda > Palaemonidae > Macrobrachium > Macrobrachium rosenbergii. Next base: position 19,007,730 of record NC_089787.1, on the reverse strand, counting down.
TCCTCTATTGATGAATAAAAGGTTTTTTCCTTCCATTGTTAGGAGGAATAAGTTCGATATTATCTGAAATGGTGAGTTGGTTTTTCCCCTTCTGAGTAACAATGCCATTCCTTTTCTGAGGAAAGGGTTTCTCATCTGAGGAAAAACATTCCTTTTTCTGATGAAACGTTCCTTTTGTGTGGTTAAAATTTCCCTTTTTGAGGCAAAAACATTCCTATGCTGAAGAAAAACATTCCTTTTCTGAAGAAAAGAATTCCTTTTTCTGAGGCAGGAACATCCTTATTCTGAAAATAAAAACATTCCTTTTCTGAGGAAAAATTTCCTTTTTTCTTGAGACAAAAACATTGCTGTTCTGAAGAAAAAACATTCCTTTTCTGAGAAAATATATTCATTTTCTGAGAAAATACATTGCTTTTCTGAGGAAAAAAATCGTTTTTCTGAGGAAAAAATATTGCTTTTTCTGTGGAAATTATTCCTCTTCGCGGAAAAACTTTTTTAAGGGAATGTTATTTTTTTTTGGAAAAACATTCGTTATTCTGAGAAAAAATATTCCTTTTTCTGAGGAAAAATATTCGTTTTCTGAGGGAACAACATTCGTGATTCTGATATAAAGCAGTCCTGTTTCTGAGGAAAAATATTTCTTTTCTGAGGAAAAAAACTTTCCTTTTCTGAAGATAAAACAGTCCTTATTCTTATAAATAAAACATTCCTTGTTCTGAGGAAAAATATTTCTTTTATGAGGAAAAACAATTCTTTTCCTGGGGAAAAAAAGGTATTCCTTGTCTCAGGGCTAAAGAAGTTCCTTTCTGAGGAATCAAGGCATTTATGCCCCTAGGTTAATGACACGTCTTGAAAGGGCTAAGGGTCTAAATGACCAAACTTTTGGGACGCCTTGGAGATGACCCCTCTCCCCCACCACCCACCCCCACACACACACAAGCCCTGGTCGAACGCTCTTCCCCTTCCATGCCCCCCCCCCTTGCTCTCCACACCCCTCTCCTCTCCAAACTTTTTTTTATAAATATTTTTTCTACGGGTTTGTTGGAAGCTTTCCAAGATTGGAATTGCCCTCCGCTGCAGTCCCTTTTCGAATTGCAAGTGATAAAGCGATCAATGGCTGCCTGATTTGGCCCTTGCAATATAGTCAGCAAAAACAATTTTATTTGTTTTTTTCTGTAGGGGGAGGGGAGGGAGTTGGCTGGGGAGGAGGCGAAAGGGGTGGGTACCGGGACGTTTGAAGGCGGACAAAGGAGGGTTGGTGTAAATTCCCCTTTTGGCTCGATTAGGAAAGGCTTTGTTTGTTGTTTCTGTGGGTGATTTAATACGCTCGGGAGGTTATGCACCCGTTCGTTTCCGTTCCTGAAGATCGTTTGTCCTTGTCAAGGGAATTTCTGAGTGTTAGAGAATGTGAAATCCCTTCTGGTTCTCCCATTGAAATCCCTACTCTCGTTTTCTCTTGTAATCTTGCGTTTTTGCAGAAGGATTTAGGATTTTACTTGTTACGTCCCTTCCATTCTGTGGATACGTGACAACAGATTGGCTTTTATGGATTTGCTGTGGGGAATCAGTAAAAAAAAGTTAAAAAATGCGCCGGAATTTCTTCGGCGCAATCGAGTTTTCTGTACAGCCGCTACAGCGTATAATCAAGGCCACCGAAAACAGATCTATCTTTCGGTGGTCTCGGTATAATGCTGCATGAGCTGCGGCCCATGGTACTTCAACCACGACCCGGTGATGGCCTATCCTATATCGTTGCCAGAAGCTCGATTATGGCCACCTTTAACCTTAAATAAAATGAAAATTACTGAGGAGGCTAGAGGGCTGCAATCTGGTATGTTTGATGACTGGAGAGTGGAAGATCAACATACCAATTTGCAGCCCTCTAGCCTCAGTAGTTTTTAAGATCTGAGAGCGGACAGAATAAAGTGCGGACGGACAGACAAAGCCGGCACAATAGTTTTCTTTTACAGACAACTAAAAATTGAATGATAATGATAGTTAACAGACCTTAGTTTTTTCTCTTACAGAAAACTAGAAACTGAATGATAATGATAAGGATAGTTAACAGATAACGTCAATCTATATTTCGTTAACAACATGAATCAAATACGTACAATGAAGAAGAGAACGGTTGACAGGTTCTGGAAACCCGAAACGAGCCTTAGACAGCTTCTCTGTAAAACAAACAAATGATCCTCGCACTGCGGAGGGTTCTCGTTGCTGTAAACCACACGTCATTAGCGTGTTCCTCGGTCAGAGGTACAGAGTGGTGCCCAGCTAACTCCTGGGGAGCTGGGGTATTCCCTATAGTTATCCCCTAGCGAGTTTGAGCAGTTTGTGGTGTCAAGAAGTGCGTCAGTTCCCCAGGATCTTTTGGGGAGTTTGAATACCCCACATTCTCAAGGGGAGTTTGAGTACTCCAAAGGTCTCCTGGGAAGTTCGAGTACTCCAAAGGTCTCCTGGAGATTTTGAGAGCTCCAACGGTCTTTTGGGAAGTTCGGGTACTCCAAAGGTCTCCTGGGGAGTTTGAGAGCTCCAACGGTCATTTGGGAAATTCGAGTACTCCGAAGGTCTCGTGGTGAGTTTAAGTGCTCCTAGGAAGTTTGAGAGACCCAACGGTCTTTTGCAAAGTTCGAGTGCTCCAAAGGTCTCCTGGGGAGTTTGAGAGCTCCAACGGTCTTTTGGAAAGTTCGAGTACTCCAAAGGTCCAAAGGTCTCCTGGGGAGTTTGAGAGCTCTAACGGCCTTTTGGGAAATTCGAGTGCTCCAAAGATTTCCTGGGGAGTTTGAGAGCTCCAACGGTCTTTTGGGAAGTTCGAGTACTCCGAAGGTCCAAAGGTCTCTTTGGGAGTTTGAGAGCTCCAACGGTCTTTTTTGGGAAGTTCGAGTTCTCCAAAGGGCTCCTGGGGAATTTGAGAGCTTCAACTATCTTTTGGGAAGTTCGAGTACTCCAAAGGTCTCCTGGGGAGTTTGAGAGCTCCAACTGTCTTTTGGGAAGTTCGAGTACTCCAAAGGTCTCCTGGGGAGTTTGAGAGCTCCAGTGGTCTTATGGGAAGTTGGAGTACTCCAAAGGTCTCCTGGAGAGTTTGAGAGCTCCAACTATCTTTTGGGAAGTTCGAGTACTCCAAAGGTCTCTTGGGAAGTTTGAGAGCTCCAACAGTCTTTTGGGAAGTTCGTGTACCCAAAAGGTCTCCTTGGGAGTTTGAGAGCTCCAACGGTCTTTTGGGAAGTTGGAGTACTCCAAAGGTCTTCTGGGGATTTTGAGAGCTCCAGTGGTTTTTTGGGAAGTTGGAGTAATCCAAAGGTCTCCTGGGGAGTTTGAGAGTTCCAACGACCTTTTGGGAAGCTCGAGTACTCCAAAGGTCTCCTGGGGAGTTTGAGAGCGGTCTTTTGGGAAGTTGGAGTACTACAAAGGTCTTCTGGGGAGTTTGACTTCTCCAACGTTTTCCTGGAGTGCTCAAGTTCCACCTCGACTTCATCCCCACACCCCGAACCCCCTCAGCTCCGCGTGGAGTCGCCATTCGAACGACCCTTTTAACGTCTTCCTGGACATTAAAATTCATGAGAAATTCGGGTATTTGGCGTCTTGGTGGAGGCCCTTATCCGTATAGCCTCGTTGTCTTTCATCACATAATGTGTATTTAAGTGCGCCATATCATTTATATTAAGCGCCTCCCAGGCTCTTGTCTCGCCCCATTAAGAGGGGCTAATATAGACGAGTTTTTTTGCAGGGGGGAGGGTGAGGGGGTGGGGGGGATTGGGGAAGGGGGGAGAAGGTACTTACTACCTCGCTCGGAAGAGCTACAAAGTACGAGGCTAAAAGTAAGAGTGATAATAGAATGGTTTGTTTATTCGTCTCCGGGTTTGATTAGAAGGCATCCGGAAGGAAAAACACACACATACATATTATACATACACATATATACATGCATCCATACATGCATAGGCTATATATATATATATATATATATATATATATATATATATATATATATATATATATGAAACGTGTAATCTCACTTTTCTCCATAGATTCTTCAAGCAAGCTGCTTTGGGTCGTTCCAACGAGTTTATTAAACTGGTAAATAATTAAAGCATCGACAAATGACAGCAAACGCTCAATAAATCAATGGGCTCGAAACCAAAAATAGCACTGGAAAGGCATTTGGAGTATCAAATATGTATACATATGGTTTACTTATCGATTGTAAAGGCCTTGTGCCCCGTGGAACGAACCTGAGTTCGGTTTTAGCTTCGTGGAAACAGTAAGTGTACACTTGTGTCAGTAATTTATATATATATATATATATATATATATATATATATATATATATATATATATATATATATATATATATATATATATATACACATATTATGTCACAGGGTGAAACTGATTTCCTTCCTATCAGCCCAAGAGGTCATTCTGCCATTATCTCTCTCTCTCTCTCTCTCTCTCTCTCTCTCTCTCTCTCTCTCTCTCTCTCTCTCTCTCTCACACACACACACACACACACACGCAAAGTTGTTGGACCCAAGATGATCTGAATCAGTTTCAGAGGCCAAACTTACTCTGTACCCTCGGCAATTATAAGTTTTCAAGTTGTTATTGGTCTGTGATCCCCCGACTTGTGCTGAAGGCTGAGAGAGAGAGAGAGAGAGAGAGAGAGAGAGAGAGAGAGAGTCTAAGATTTCCTTACATTTTTGTCCCGAGGGCCATATCTTTCAATGTCCTTTTATTCATTCCATTTCTTGGACATAAAATTCTTCCAATGTGTTGCTTCCATATTGTCAAACGGAGGAAATATTCTGCCGAGACATTATGCATGCTTTTGTAATCTCTCTCTCTCTCTCTCTCTCTCTCTCTCTCTCTCTCTCTCTCTCTCTCTCTCTCTCTCTCTCTCTCTCAGGGAAGCATTTGCTGGCAGGCACCAGAATGGGGAAAAGTCTCGCAAGGCATTTGGAAACTTACGAGCTCTTGCCGTAAGGAAAACATGGTTTTTCTTCAAAAGAATTTGTAGGTAAGCGGAAGGAAGGACGCATCTCTCTCTCTCTCTCTCTCTCTCTCTCTCTCTCTCTCTCTCTCTCTCTCTCTCTATACTCCTCTGAAGTAGCTATTTTCAGTGAAGATTTACTAATTCTCTCTCTCTCTCTCTCTCTCTCTCTCTCTCTCTCTCTCTCTCTCTCTCTCTCTATCTCTCTCTCTCTGAAGTAGCTATTGTCAGTGAAGATTTAATGAAGTTTTCTCTCTCTCTCTCTCTCTCTCTCTCTCTCTCTCTCTCTCTCTCTCTCTCTCTCTCTCTCTCTCTCTCTCTCTCTCTCTCTCTCAGTGTCTATACTCTCCTGAAGTAGGCATTTTCAGTGGAGATTTTAGATTTTATAATGCTCTCTCTCTCTCTCTCTCTCTCTCTCTCTCTCTCTCTCTCTCTCTCTCTCTCTCTCTCTCTCTCTCTCTCCCCTGTGTCTATACGCTTCTGAAGTAGGTATTTTCAGTGTAGATTTAATTATGCTCTCTCTCTCTCTCTCTCTCTCTCTCTCTCTCTCTCTCTCTCTCTCTCTCTCTCTCTCTCTCTCTCTCGAGCAGTCTGGAGGCTTGCCAACGCTAGATAGACAACGCCAAGCGGTACTGGGCTTCTTCGAAGCTCTGTCCCGATTTACCAAGGCGTACACTTGTCCAGATATATATCGTAGCATATTCCTTGGCGGTCAGTATATCGATTCTCAGCCGCCGTTTTTGAGCGAGGGACATTATTTGTCTCCGCATGCAACACGTTCCTGGCTGGCGTGAACGTTGAAGGGGAACATTCCAGCCAAGACACTTCCAGCGATGGGTTCCAGATCGCCTGGTTGCACGCGAACTGGCTCGGGTGGGCTTGGGCGCCTTTGGTGGGTTTGGACACACCCCGCCCACCCCTCCCAGCGCCTCTGGTGGGTCGTTGGTGACACACCCCCTCCTCCCCCAGTCATCCGTTACTCTCTCTCTCTCTCTCTCTCTCTCTCTCTCTCTCTCTTCGTTCTGTTATGTATCTCTAATTCTTCTGAAATTGTTATTTTCGGTGTAGGTGTAAAAATGCTCTCTCTCTCTCTCTCTCTCTCTCTCTCTCTCTCTCTCTCTCTCTCTCTCTCTCTCTCTCTCTCTCTCTCTCTCTCTCTAAATTATGAATGGATAAATGATTATATATACATAAAGACAAACGTCTGAATTTCTGGGCTATTCAAACTCACACACTCGCATGTATATATATATATATATATATATATATATATATATATATAGAGAGAGAGAGAGAGAGAGAGAGAGAGAGAGAGAGAGAGAGAGATAAGAGAGAGAGTAAACATTCGTGTTGATACCAACTCCCTGTTCATTTGCCCAGCGATCAACTTACCTGGAACAGTTTTTCTCACCTGTACCGACAGGTAACTCGGTAATCAATTAATCGATCACCCCACCGTGGCATGACCCATTCCTGGACAGCTATGCTGTGTGTTGGCAGTGATGAGCGGAAATGATTGAAAGGGGAGTGTATAGAATGAAAAAAAAAAGTAAAAAAATGCGAGGAAGTTTCTTCGGCACAATCGAGTTTTCCTGTACAGCGAATAATCCAGGCCGCCGAAAATAGATCCATCTTTCGGTGGTCTCGGTATCATGCTGTGTGAGCCGCGGCCCGTGAAATTTTAACCAAGGAACGGTGGTGGCCTGTCGTATATCGCTGCCAGACTTTGCGGCTAACTTTAACCTTAAATTAAATAAAAATTACTGAGGCTAGAGGGCTGCAATTTGGTATGTTTGATGATTGGAGGGTGGGTGATCAACATCCCAATTTGCAGCCCTCTAGCCTCGGTAGTTTTTAAGATCTGAGGGCGGACAGAAAAAGTGCGAATCTCAGTAGTTTTCTTTTACAGAAAACTAAAAGGCAAAGCTATCCATCGAAGAATGTAGGATTGAAGGATTGAACCGGTTGACTTACCTGTGATGTCAATCGGGTCTCCTTGCATTTTGATAGATTTTTATCCATTTATTATTTTTTTTCCTCTTTTAATAAGTAAGATTTCTTAATGTATTTCCCTTTACTTCCTCTTGCTTCTTTCTCAGGAGCCCCAGAATATTCTTTGGAAGCTTGAATTTCAAGTGAATGGCCCCTGTGGTGGGCTTGTTCCATATGAATAGGGTTCATCTTCTCAGTAGTAATAATAATAATAATAATAATAATAATAATAATAATAATAATAATAATAATAATAATAATAATAAATATTATTCTTTGGAAGCTTGAATTTCAAGTCAGTGGCCCCTTTGGTGGGCTTGTTCCATATGAATAGGGATCATCTCAATAATAATAATAATAATAATAATAATAATAATAATAATAATAATAATAATAATAATAATAATAATAATAATAATAATATTCTTTGGTGGGCTTGTTCCATATGAATAGGGTTCACCTTCTGAATATAATAATATTGAAACAAATATCTTCACTTTCGTCCAAACAAATTGCCAAAATTAGCACCAGAGGTCCCTAAACATAGACGAAGAAAGTGAGTAGGAATTTCTCAGATTAAAACAATATATATATATATATATATATATATATATATATATATATATATATATATATATATATATATATATATATATATATATATATATATATATATATATATATATATATATATATATATATATATACATATATATATATACACACACACACATTATACTTCATACAAGTGCTGTATCATGCAATGGCCCGGTATTATTACGGGAGAATTTAACGGCGTAAAATGAGAGTTGAGGATTTATAATTGTTTTTTGTCACAAAGGTTTGTTTAAATAATTAATCGTGATCGACTCCCCGTGTGTGCTTCTTATCGCCGTGACCTCGCTTATAAATTTTACAATTGAAAGCATCGATTGCAGCTGTGCTCTCGAAGGTTACATGAGTATGATGATGGTAGTATGTAAGTATAGATATACATACACACACTTACATCCATACATACATACATATATATATATATATATATATATATATATATATATATATATATATATATATATATATATATATATATATTTATATATATATAAATATATATATTTATATTATAAATATATAAATTCATTAAATAATACATACATACATGCATATACATACACAAACACACACACATAGATAGATAGATAGATAGATAGATAGATAGATATAATCCAAAAATAAAAAATTGGAATACAAGACCTATTTTTGGGGGTCCCTTCAACCCTGCCCCCCCCCACTCCCTTTTTGGTCCAATCCAACTTAAAAAAAAACTGTTTTTACATCTGTACCCATTCGGCCATCGTAACAACCAACCCTAAGTTCTCTTGTCCACAGACACAGATAATTACTAATTAATCTGAGATTCTCGACCTAAGGGAACTTTATTATTATTATTATTATTATTATTATTATTATTATTATTATTATTATTATTATTATTATTATTATTATTACTGAGAAGATGAACTCTATTCACATGGAACAAGCCCACCACAGGGGCCACTGACTTGAAATTCAAGAGGCTACCAAAGAACATTGAGGTTTTCATTCATAAGAAGTAACAGAAGGGAATGGGGAATACATTAAAAAGAATTAATCAATAAGTAGATAAAAATGTAAGTAAAATACAACGATTCGAATGCGTTTCTGTCGTGTGAATATATTATTCGTCTAGCTTAGTAGGAGTGGCTAAACATTGCATTCTTTAATTGTAATTGCCTAAGAGAAGACGCTTGTTTTATTATATAACCTAAAATTTGTTTTCCCTGATTTGGCCAATGTAGAAGGAATGAATATATTAGGCTGGTGTCATCAGGGTACGTCACGCGGTGCACTGCAATCATTAATTACAGTTCTTTGCAGCGTCCCTTCGACCCTAGCTGCAACCCCTTTTATTCCTTTTACTGTACCTCCGTTCATATTCTCTTTTGTCCATCTTACTTTCCTCAACGCTCTCCTAACAATTGATTCATAGTGCAACTGCTTTGAGGTTTTCCTCCTGTTACACCTTTCAAATCTCCTCTACTCTCAATTTTCCCTTCAGCGTTGAATGACCTCGTAGGTGCCAGTGCTTGGCCTTTGGATTAAATTTTACATTCCATTTCCAGTTATAGTCTCTTCCCGGATTATAAGGTTAATACATGTTAAAATATTTTGAACAAGCTTTGGGCAGTTATGCATAAATTGCCTTGAACGGCAAAGATTTACTACAGGCTTGCTTGAAGTATATATATATATATATATATATATATATATATATATATATATATATATATATATATATATATATATATATATACGATATCGAACACCAAAATGGATAAATGAAAAACGTTTGCAAATCCTGACCGGTGTCGGCTTCATTGCTAAGCCATATTCAGAGGACTGTTACAAAATGGTAGAAATTCACCGTACGTATGCAAGCAAAAAAGCATAGACAAATTTATAGACTGCTGGAAAACAATTATTTGCACCTGACAGGTGTTTGCAGGTGGAGGCCTGCCTTCTTTAGTGACAGGTCGGTTTTACAAAACCGAATTGTAGATTTTTTTACAAATCTTGTGGAGAGAGACAAGAGCCCTTTTCTTGCAAAGCTGTCGGGTTGACGAGAGAGAGAGAGAGAGAGAGAGAGAGAGAGAGAGAGAGAGAGAGAGAGTAGCGAGCTGGGATTTGGTGTTTTACAGGGCCCTGAGTTGGGGGAAGGGGGTTTGGGACCTGGTTTGTTGTGGTGGGGGGAAGGGGGTTTCGGCAAAAATACGCACCTGTTGTTCTGAATAATTAAGCGACAGGTAAGGCTAGGGACATGTTGTCAAGGTGTTGTGGACTCCCAACAGAATTCACGAGTCACAGACTGAGGGATCACGCACTTTCACACACACGCATACGCATACTTACGCGCGCGCGGGCGAACACGCGTATTTATCGAAGGTGAAACCTATTCCTTTTATTCTTCTCTGAGTACCTAATTATGTCACATTCGTACCTCCTGTTGACAAGTGGGAGTTGTGACGTCACTCTTGAAAGATTCGCGTTTATTGGTCATTTCGCTACCCCCTTCTCTCTCAGTCCCCCTCTCTCCCTCTCTTCCTCCCTCCCTCCTTTCCAAGTCAGTCATGTTCCAGACAGTTCTGATCAATACTTGGGAGAAAGAAAATCGTGCAATTAGCCAAAAATAAAAAATAAAAAGTGCAAAAACTACCAAGTCCTTGTTCAACTTTATAGTAACTGGTTATTTGCCTGTGTTTTACAAGAGATCACCGAGACATGCCCAAAAGGGCATTTTGGGATTCATTGGGCACCCGTCCAACCACTGACCAGCCTATAGAGATCGTGTTCATCCAGGATTCAGTTTTCCTTGAATAGAATTTTAAAATTTTACTGGAGGGTATCAGTGTGGCATCCCTGCCCAGACGAATCCCTGTCTGTGCCCGCAAGTGATGGCACCAATCACCTTCTGCTGCTATGCAGATTAGGCTGTTCAGGAAACACAGAAGGAAGGAGAGAATTCCTCAGTCTGTGGAATTGTGAACGTTAACTTATATTATTGCCAATTATCTTGTAGTTTTTTTTTATCTATTAGTTCTTAATTTTATGTTTTTTTTTTTTATTTTCACGTAATAATAAAGGTGGAGATATTGATGATAATAAAAGAAGGTAGATAGATTCAGTTGATGATAATGATTGTAATGATAGTAATTATTATTATTATTATTATTATTATTATTATTATTATTATTATTATTATTATTATTATTATTAGAAATAATCAACACACAATCCCACGTTTAACAGAAATGAAATTGGAACTTAGGCTCTATCCTGGTGTGAGTTAGATATTATTATTATTATTATTATTATTATTATTATTATTATTATTATAAAAAGCCCGGAAGACCAAAAACTTGCACCAAACGAAAACTGGAAAGGAAAGCAAAGAGAATAACAAACAAAGAAAAAATAAAGCAAATAAATATACACCAGAAAACACTCGTCCGCCTCCCAGGCAATCGGACAACGTTCAACCACGCTGAACAATTTGTACAATTTGTACACCGGCGCTCAGTGCGTAGCTGAATGCCTCACTCACTTACTGGAGGTGGTGTACACGTGTACAACTCTCTCTCTCTCTCTCTCTCTCTCTCTCTCTCTCTCTCTCTCTCTCTCTCTCTCCGCCCCGCGTACACATGAGCTTCGCGTACATGTTCAAGTGTCTTAACCTGACACGATCGTAACACGTATGGCGTGTAGTGCCAGCGAGCGTATTATTATTTTTTTTTTTTTTACTTCCTTTCTGTACTATGTAATTTCACGCTGGGGTTGGATTAGGGACGAGAGTGAAGTGTGGTCGTTGTTCTTGGGAGTTCATCTAAATGTTCTTTTTTTTTTCAATGTTCTTTTTAACGTTCTTTTTTATTTCCTAATTTTCACGTTCTTTATTTTTTACTGTTTGGTATTTTTTTAGTTTTCTACGACTTTTTAGTGGTGTTTTTTCATTTCATTCCATATATATATATATACAGTATGTGTGTGTATGCGTATATACATATATACGTGTATGTATATATATATATATATATATATATATATATATATATATATATATATATATATATATATATATATATATATATATATATATATATATATATATATATATATATATATATGTGTATGTATTTGGTCAAAAGTGACCAGTAGATTCTACACACACACACACACACACACATACACACTCTTAAAATCTGATCTCATGCAAATTAGACGAGGGTAAACAAAAGTGAATCATATTTCATTTCACTTCACAAACCGACCATATTTTTTTCTTTGGACGGTGGCTGTTGCAAGGGCGTAATACCCCTAATTTGCATGGGATTTGTATGGGATTGCCTTCATGACCTAGACAAAAGATTGGGCGCATATGGCCCCTCCGGTTATCAGTTTTTTGCCCGCGTGACGTATGTTTTTAAAACAAGTGTATAATGGCGTATATTCGATATCCTTCTTATGGGGAAATTGTTCAGTTGTAAATTTGTATTCTATTTGGGCATATTTTCTCTCCTGTGTACCCCGTAGGTGGTGCACTGTAGACATTACTTAAGGTTCTTTGCAGTTTCCCATCGACCCTAGCTGCAACCCCCTTTCATTCCTTTTACTGTACCTCCGTTCATATTCCCTTTCCTCCATCTTATTTCCATCCTCTCCTAAGAATTGTTTCATAGTGCAGTTGCGAGGTTCTCTTCCTGTTACGCCTTTCAGACCTTTTTAATGTCAACTTCCGTTTCAGCGCTGAATGACCTCATAGGTCCCAGTGCTTGGTCTTTGGCCCAAATTCAATGTTTTGCTCTATTCTGTTCTCTCTTATGCAATTCCTATTGAAGTCTGTGGCATTATTTGTAGAGATTATCTTTTTATATAGACTGTGAATCAGTCTATACTTCGTCTTCTCGTCAGTCAAGTTTTCAGAGTGTAAGGAAAAATTATTCACGTTTCTCTCCATTTACTTTTTATAGTCGACCGACCGTTGCTCCACCCTCAGCGGCGTCTTCAGGACTGGGTCACACTTGACATACAAAAGTTTCATTACAGTATACGAACTTTCGAGCTAATCCTTAACTGTAAAAAAATTGACGACGCTGGAATGCTGAATTTCTGTTGGTCGACGGGTCTCATTATCTTGTCAATTTGCAATACTGTCCTGAAGGCGCCGCAGAGATGTGAAGAAACGGTCAGCCGACTAAAATAAGTCAAGGTAAAGAAACATGAATGATTTTTCCGTATTCCTGACAACCTTACCTAACGAGAAAAAGAAAAGGATAGACTGATTCAAAGTCTAGATAAGAAGATAGTCTCTGCACATAGTCCCGCTTAGTTTCAGTAAGAATTGCAATTGGGAATTTGTCCTGGAAAGTGACACAGCATTGCAGACTGTAATGCACGGCCGCAGATCCGTCGTGAAATGTTTTGCTGATGAGGACATGTTCGTTTTGCATGGTTTCAAATCACCTTCAGGGTGATAACGGTAATTTTAAAAGACGAATATTTTTCCAATTGGTGCATTTCTTTTAAGCCACCGAGCTGGCAAAAGCTGGAATAGTCTCTCTCTCTCTCTCTCTCTCTCTCTCTCTCTCTCTCTCTCTCTCTCTCTCTCTCTCTCAGTTTAAGTGATTAGTGACCAAGGAACGAGAATGTTCCGCCTATTACAACTTTGCAATTACCTTTCAAGAAATACAGGAATATTAAGGTATTCATTATTTAATGCTTTCTGCAATGCAATTATATACAATATACATCAGGTGCATCCAAGTGAAACACATTTCCTTACACCTGTTGCAACACTGAATGTGATGCAATGATATTCCGTGGGGCGAACCAGGTAATTTGCAATTGAATCATCAACAGAATTGATGTTGCTGGAAGATTATGCATTCCAAACGTTTGCGGAGCTTTCGTAAACGGCTCACACTGTGGTTATGATAAGCCATTCCAAACGTTTGTGGATCTTTCTTAAACGGCTCACACTGCGGTTATGATAAGCCAAAACGTTTGTGGACCTTTTGTAAACGGTTCTAACTGTGGTTATGATCAGCCATTCCAAACGTTTGCCCACCTTTCGTAAACAGTTCTAACTGTGGTTATGATAACCCATTCCAGACGTTTGGCCACCTTTCGTAAACACTTCTAACTGCGTTATGATAAGCCATTCCAAACGTTTGTCGACCTTTTATAAACAGTTCTAACTTGTGGTTATGATAAGCAATTCCAAACGTTTGCCTACCTTTTATAAACGGTTCTATCTGCTGTTATGATAACCATTCCAAACGTTTCTCGACCTTCCATAAACAGTTCTAACTGTGGTTATGATGAGCTATTCCAAACGTTTGCCACCTTTCTTAAACGGTTCTAACTGCGGTTATGATAAGCCATTCCAAACGTTTACCTACCTTTTATAAACGGTTCTGTTTGCGATTATGATAAGTCATTCCAAACGTTTGTCGACATTTTATAAACAGTTCTAACTGTGGTTATGATAAGCCATTCCAAACGTTTGCCTACCTTTTACAAACGGTTCTAACTGCGGTTATGATAAGCCATTCCAAACGTTTGCCTACCTTTTATAAACGGTTCTGTTTGCGATTATGATAAGTCATTCCAAACGTTTGTCGACCTTTTATAAACGGTTCTATCTGCGGTTATGATAAGCCATTCCAAACGTTTGCCACCTTTCTTAAACCGTTCTAACTGCGGTTATGATAAGCCATTCCAAACGTTTGCCTACCTTTTATAAACGGTTCTATCTGCGGTTATGATAACCATTCCAAACGTTTCTCGACCTTCCATAAACAGTTCTAACTGTGGTTATGATAAGCCATTCCAAATGTTTGTCTACCTTTTATAAACGGTTCTATCTGCGGTTATGATAACCATTCCAAACGTTTCTCGACCTTTCTTAAACGGTTCTAACTGCGGTTATGATAAGCCATTCCAAACGTTTACCTACCTTTTATAAACGGTTCTGTTTGCGGTTATGATAAGTCATTCCAAACGTTTGTCGACCTTTTATGAACGGTTCTATCTCCGGTTATGATAAGCCATTCCAAACGTTTGCCACCTTTCTTAAACCGTTCTAACTGCGGTTATGATAAGCCATTCCAAACGTTTGTCGACCTTTTATAAACAGTTCCAGCTGTGGTTGTGTGATAAGCCATTCCAAACGTTTGCCTACCTTTTATAAACTGTTCTATCTGCGGTTATGATAAGTCATTCCAAACGTTTGTCGACCTTCCGTAAACAGTTCTAACCGCGGTTATGATAAGCCATTCCAAACGTTTGTCTACCTTTTATAAACAGTTCTATCTCCGGTTATGATAAGCCATTCCAAACGTTTGTTGACCTTTTATAAACAGTTCTAACTGTGGTTATGATAAAACATTCCAAACGTTTGCCTACCGTTTTATAAACGGTTCTGTTTGCGGTTATGATAAGCCATTCCAAACGTTTGTCGACCTTTCTTAAACGGTTCTAACTGCGGTTATGATAAGCCATTCCAGACGTTTACCGACCTTTCTTAAACGGTTGTAATTGCGATTACGATAAGCCAAAACGTTTGTGGACCTTTTGTAAGAGGTTCTAACTCCGTTTATGATAAGCCATTCCAAACGTTTGCCGACCTTCTACAAAAAGCGCTCGGGGTCCTCGTTGTTGCCACGATTCTTAATGTTCCATTGGTTGTTACTCGTTGTTGCCTTCAGAGTAAGCCAGGGCAACATTCATTTTTCTTTTAGTAAACTGCAGTTTTTGGAAGCAGTCTGGGTTTTCCATTTAACCTATTTAATCCATATTGGTCACTTTTCAAGACTGAAGACTTACACTTTGCTCCCGACTGGTTACGTATACACCGCAATCCAATACATATCTTGGTCACCTCGATTTTTTTTATGCTAATCTCTGAATAGCATGTTGTCACCATGCTTTTTTTTTTACACTTGCGTGTGTTCGCAATCCTTTTTTTTTTATTTTTTTTGTCTTCTTCTTGGAATGACACAGACAGACAGACAGAGAAACGGACAAGTTAGGTTTTGTGCACATGGTACCTTTTTTTTTTTTTTTTGCAAAGAAATTGTCCTACGACCGGTTAATGCTTTTACGTCGTATATATTTGTTGTGTTTAATGTGGCTTGGTTTGTTTGTGTGTATATATATATATATATATATATATATATATATATATATATATATATATATATATATATATATATATATATATATATATATATATATATATATATATATATATATATATATATATATATATATATACTGTATATATAAATTATATATATATATATATAATACCAGTGATTATAACCCAGGTCCCACCCACCAGGGCACACTCAACAGCCACCCCCCCCCCGCCCACCTTGCATCCATCATTGCAAATGAAACGCGTCGGAATTCACACGGGCGCTACAATCCTCTTTTCCGAACCCGCGCATCCTCCTTCTAAAGTAATCCTTTTGGCGAGGTCCTCCTGGGACCCTCCCGCAGGACTCTCCTCCTCCTCCTCCTCCTCCTCCTCCTCCTCCTCCTCCTCCTCCTCCTCCTCCTCCTCCTCCTCCTCCTCCTCTTGGGCTCTAGACACGTCGTCGGCTGTTTATTATTATGGTAGCGACCGCGGGTGTGAGTCCTAAGCAGAAAAATTAATTTTCTTTCTCATTCTAATTAAGTTCGGGTTCGTTTCGGGGCGAGGAAGAAAAGAAGGAGGAAAAGAAGAATGCATGTTTTTTTTTTTTAGGGGGTGAGGGGGGCCGGGTCGCTTTTTCGGTCCTTTGTTTTGTGGGATTTCGTTTGTTTTTTTTTTTGTCGGTGTTTTAGAAGTTTTTCTTTATACACTTTTTTTTTTCTGTGGTTCCCCACGTTGCAAGCTTTCGACACGCGGTGATCGTGTGTATTTTGGAGTTCAAATTGTTTTTCTTACCTGGTGTTTTTTTTTCATATTCTCTGACCAAAACTAAAAAAAAAAACTTTACCTAAAAAAGCCATTTGCATACCTTAGGCAGTCTTCCCAAAGCAAAGTCACGCAATAATCGTATGTATTTTGGAGTTCAAATTGGTTTTCTTACCTGGTGTTTTTTTTTTTATATTTGACCAAAACTAAAAAAAAAAACTTTTCCTAAAAAAGCCATTTGCATACCTTAGGCAGTCTTCCCAAAGCAAAGTCACGCAATAATCATGTGTGGTTTGAAGTTCAAATTGGTTTTCTTACCTGGTGGCTTTTTTTATATATTCTCTGACCAAAACTAAAAAAAAAAATCTACCTAAAAAAGCCATTTTCATACCTTAGGCAGCCTTCCCTAAGCAAAGTCACGCAATAATCATGTGTGGTTTGAAGTTCAAATTGGTTTTCTTAACTGGTGGCTTTTTTATATATTCTCTGACCAAAACTAAAAAAAAAAAAAAAAAACTTTACCTAAAAAAGCCATTTTCATACCTTAGGCAGCCTTCCCAAAGCAAAGTCACGCAATAATCATATGTAGTTTGCAGTTCAAATTGGTTTTTCTTACCTGGTGTTTTTTTTTATATTCTCTGACCAATGCTGAAAAAAAAACTTTACCAAAAAACTCAAAAATACAAGAGAAAATGCAATGCATTACGACCCTGATACAATTCCAACTGCTTGAATCATTTACTTACATTCTCATCTATTTATTAAGTTTGTTTATTTCTTTTTCTTTTTAATAAGGACCTCTTCTTTCCGCATTTTGCTTTACCTAATGTTACTTCTTATGAATGAACACCTTAATATTCTTTGGAAGCTTGAATTTTAAGTCAGTGGCCCCTGTGGTGGGCTTGTTACATATGAATAGGGTTCATTTTCTGATTAATAATAATAATAATAATAATAATAATAATAAGAAGAAGAAGAAGAAGAAGAAGAAGAAGAAGAAGAAGAAGAAGAAGAAGAAGAAGAAGAAGAAGAAGAAAACAAACTTGGAATCTGTTAAATTTGGTCCTACAAAACGTTCGGGATCAGCAATTACATTCTAAATTAAATAGTGTAATTACTAATTACATTCAGTGTAATTTATCCGCCGCGATACGACTAAAATAAGAGAGAGAGAGAGAAGAGAGAGAGAGAGAGAGAGAGAGAGAGAGAGAGAGAATCGTATACCTGCTCAAACCACGCTGTAGTAGTACCATAACCTCAACTTTAACGTACGTCTAAGCGCTCAATGGAGGGCGCGCACACGCGCTCACACACACACACACACACACACACACATACACACACATACACACACACAGACAACGGCTGGTTTCGATTTTGTACAAGTTGGCGCTCCGATGTTCTCCAGCGCGCTCGCGCGTGCTCATTATTTAGTGCGAGGTTCGTCTCGACCGAATCGTCTTTGCAAGAATATGAATTTATATATATATATATATATATATATATATATATATATATATATATAGAGAGAGAGAGAGAGAGAGAGAGAGAGAGAGAGAGAGAGAGAGAGAGAGAGAGAATCAACACACAATCACGTGTGGAACAGGAATAAATTTCTGACTCACTTCAGGACCGAACCCAGGCCTTTCAATTGGAAGGCAAGGGGGCGCTGCCCCTTTATGACTCGTATGGCCTAGTGGGCAGCGCCCTCGCCTCTCAACTGAAAGACCTGGGTTCGATCCTGAAGCGAGTCAGAAATTTATATATATATATATATATATATATATATATATATATATATATATATATATATATATATATATATATATATATATATATATATATATGTATATATATATATGTATATGTATATATATATATATATATATATATATATATATATATATATATATAGATATAGAGAGAGAGAGAAACACGATAAGAAAAATATATATCTATAAAATTCAGACTTTACAGTCCCAGAGGACTCCACGAATTTATAGCTGTACAAGTTCACCACTGACCATTTATTGTGTTCTTCCTTTGTAATTTTTTTTTTTCATGTTTGCATTATTTTTCTCTTTCAGTCTTGTTCTTTTTCCCCTCTCCCTGTCCGCACGTGTCTTTTTTTTTTTTCCTTCCCGTGCTGTGGGCTCAGCGTGGCTTTTTTTTTTATCTCTTATTTATTCACTGGATTTGATTCCCTTTTTGAAAAAGCTTTTTTTTCATTACTTTCTTATGAAATGTTTTGAGATCGCTCAAAATGATTAGGTATTGAAAAGTCTCTGACCTTAGGATTTGTGACGACATTCCACGTCAGTCTGTCAGTTAAAGAGGCGCCATGTCCTTTTTACCGTGATTTAATTCGCTTATTTTCCCGACTACCTGGTACATAGGTTTATAGGGAAAATATTTAGAAGTATATATATGTATATATATATATATATATATATATATATATATATATATATATATATATATATATATATATATATATATATATATATATTTATATAAATATACTGTATATATATGTATATATATATATCTGCAACACGACTATCTTACTTCCAACCCCAAGCCCCCACCTACCTAACATTCCCCACCCCACCCCCACCCCCACCCGCGTCACATAGCCGATGACGCAACCGCGCTTAGAGCAAATACGCAACTCTTCTAATTGTTGACGGCTGGTATTAATATACACCTCCAGTTCAA
>NC_089787.1:18966025-18983525 GCF_040412425.1 Macrobrachium rosenbergii | reverse complement strand
GAGGAAAATCGTTATTCAGTTCGAATGGAGTGCGTTACCAAAAAATACTGGCCTGGGTGCCAGCGATAAGAAATTCTTTTCAGAATGGTTCTCTGGGCAGTTTAATCATCATTCCTTCGGTTCAGTTATGTGTGTTGTGTCTCTGTCATATTATTGTTTAGGAAATGTGACAGACGCAAGTATTAAAGAGTTAATATGAACAGAAGGCTGTCAATTGCGTAGAAATATAAGGCCAGCCAATAAACAGTGATGAAACGAGACAGTTAATATTAGCATAATGTTTATCTAGTTAAAAATAAGTAAACAAATGCAGGAATAAGTAAATAAACAATAAATAGATAGGTAAATAAATAACAAAATGATTGCCACACATGAGAACACGAATCAGATGGACTAAGGTGATGAAACCTGACACCTCGGGTAAAGGTAAAAAAAAAAAAACTCATTTTTGGAAAAATAATATAACTTTTACATGGCATTTGTAATCTCGTATTGTTTTCCGAGGAGTATGTGATAGGGGCCCCTTTGATTATTATTATTATTATTATTATTATTATTATTATTATTATTATTATTATTATTATTATTAGCAAGTTGATGACATTTCTCTCAACAAAATTTAAATTAATAATTAATAATAATAATAATAATAATAATAATAATAATAATAATTAACAACATAATAATAATAATAATAATAATATGCATTACTGAAATTGAGAAACAAATCCACAGTTATGTATGGGTACATTCAAATATGTAGAGAGTTATTTTTAAATATATGTACCCATACATAACTGTGGATTTGTTTCTCCATTATTATTATTACTATTATTATTATTATTATTATTATTATTATTATTATTATTATTATTATTATTATTATTATTATTATTATTATTATTATAGAACAATCCACGCAGGCTAAAATCTCTACATGTGGAAACATCAGTCCGGAGATATTCTGTAAAACAAACTTAAACACAAAAAATGACAGAACAGAGATAGTTCAGTAAAAATTCCATCCCTGTCAAAGCTACAAATGAACATTGCACGGGGCAGAATGCCACCATTCTCACCACATAAACATGGAAGTGAGAGAACGTTCTCTGTACTCGAGGAATCGCGTGCGCTCCCCACCACAGGCTGGAAAATCACTTACCTTTCAGTTTTTGGAGACTTGATGTGACCATCAACTTCTGAATTGCCGACATGGAGAAAATGGAAGGAAACACGTAAGTGAATTATTGGATGATTTCCTTTTTATTTCTAAACTGAATTGTTTTTTATGGATGTTCAGAAAAGCACCTGACACTTCGTATATACGGCAAACGCATAAGCAATTAATTATAGGGAAAGAGACCTCATATTCCCAGGTCCCGAAACCACAGATATAGATAAACATAGAAGGAGGTATATTTACATTTATTTTTCGAACTCGTCGCGGGTTAGTGCCGTCAGTGCACCTCATGCAGTGCACTCTAGGCATTTCTTAATCTTTGCAGCGTCCCGTCGGCCCCTGGCTGCAACCCCTTTCATTCATTTTATTATACCTCCGTTCATATTCTCCTTCTTCCATCTTACTTTCCACCCTCTCCTAACAATTGATTCATAGTGCAGCTGCGAGGTTTTCCTCCTGTTACACCTTTCAAACCTCCCTTTCTCTCAATTTCCCTTTCAGCGCTGAATGACCTCGTAGGTCTCCAGCGTTTGGCGTTTAGCCTAAACTCTGTATTCTATTCTGTTCTGTATTTTTACGTGAAGAAAGATTTGGTTCGAAATCTGTTATCTATTTAGGCATAATGTGTCTCAAATTTGTATATTTTGGTCATTAAATATTCAGTAGCCGACCCAAAAGACTTCCCGTATCTTTAATTATGGCTTAGAACGAATTCCAGTGAACAATTATGGCTTAGAATGAATTCCAGGGAACAATTAGGGCTTAGAATGAATTCCAGGGAACAATTAGGGCTTAGAATGAATTCCAGTGAACAGTTATGGCTTAGAATGAATTTTGAGGGAGCAATTACGGCTTAGAATGAATTCCAGGGAACAAGTATGGCTTAGAATGAATTCTAGTGAACAATTATGGCTTAGAATGAATTCCAGTGGACAATTATGGCTTAGAATTCCAGGGAACAATTATGGCTTAGAATGTATTCCGGTGGACAATTATGGCTTAGAATGAATTCCAGTGAACAGTGATGGCTTAGAATGAATTCCAGTGAACAATTATGGCTTAGAAGGAATCCCGATGAACAATTAAGGCTTAGAATGAATTCCAGTGAACAATTATGGCTTAGAATGAATCCCGATGAACAATTAAGGCTTAGAATGAATTCCAGTGAACAATTATGGCTTAGAATGAATTCCAATGACTTACCTTTTCACAAAATAACTTCTGTGGCCAGCCTGAGAACTTGGAGAAGTTACCCGAGACTGGGCAGAAAGTATATCGAAGTTTGGACGAAACAAGAGAAATAAAGGAAGCTGAAGTTTTGAAGTTTAGGTGTTTTTTCTCTCTCTCTCTCTCTCTCTCTCTCTCTCTCTCTCTCTCTCTCTCTCTCTCTCTCTCTCTCTCTCTCTCGAGGACGCTTCGAGTGGTCCGGAGGAAGTTTTTTTATGGGGGGAAATAACGTTGAACTCACTTCTTTTTTTTTCTGTCGGGTCTTGACGCCTCGAGAAGTTGTTCCGTCGAAAGTATTCTCTGTAATCACCTGAATTTATTTACAGTTGTTGTTTATTGACTAAGCTGGCCTTATATCAGCGCGGCCTCTTGCTCATAGAGCAACCCGTAAAAAGTTATTTACAAAACTTTCACACAGATCAATGGCTCGTGCGAGCCTCAGTGTAGCTCCCGACCTCTGACGAGTCGGGAAAGGGATTCAGTTGAACCATCTGTGTCTATTCACAGACTACAGACAGAGATATACATACACTTGGCTGTATATCATACAGATATGGTTGGAAAGCTGGCATAGCAATACATACAATGGTAATAATACATAGATCGGGAAAATAATGGTTTTCTCTCGCGGGTTCCTCATCGAGGGATAAAGGGGATTTTGATTGTAGGTGTGCGTAGGCCCGCAAACGCGGGCGTTACAGCGTGTCGAGGGCGTATGAGAAATACTTGGTGGTCACCTGTCCATTTGGTGGCCAGACCCGGTTTTGCTGAATTTCATCGGTTTAGAGACTAGCGGTGTTCACGATTGATCTTCTTGTATAGCAAGGGTGATGACAGATTCGCATTTTGAAGAGAGAGAGAGAGAGAGAGAGAGAGAGAGAGAGAGAGAGAGAGAGAGAGAGAGAGAGAGAGAGGGGGCTTGGGGAAAGATATATAGAGAGAGATAAAGATAGAGGGAAAGGGAGAAAGATAGAGAGAGAGAGAGAGAGAGAGAGAAAGGGGGCTTGGGAGATATATATAGAGAGAGATAAAGATAGAGGGAAAGGGAGAAAGATAGAGAGGGAGAGAGAGAGAGATAGAGAGAGAGAGAGAGAGAGAGAAAGAGAGAGAGACAGAGAGAGAGAGAGGGCACGTGGGAAGGTAGAGAGAGAGAGAGAGAGAGAGAGAAAGATAGAGAGAGATGAAAAAAAAGATAGAGAAGGAGGGAGAGAGAGAGAAAAACAAAAAGAAAAGTTTAGAGAGAGAAAGAGACAGAGAGAAGGGGGAAATTGAGAGAGAGAAGGATAGAAAGAAAAGTTGAGAGATAGGGGGGAGGGAAGATTGAGAGAGAGAGAGAGAGAGAGAGAGAGAGAGAGAGAGAGAGAGAGAGAGAGAGAGAGAGAGAGAGAGGGGGGGAACTTTGAAAGAGAATATTTTACATTGTGTTTTTCATTTACGTTTTGTAAAAAAAAAAATGCACCAATTCATTTACTCCTTCTATAAGTATATACTTTTTGTAAAAGATTGTGAACTTTTTTGTGTATTTTTTGTAAAAGATTTTATACTTTTTGTGTATTTTTGTAAAATATTGTAAACTTCTTTTTTTAGTTTTTGAAAGGATTGAAAATGGTTCATATGTTTTTTGTAAACATATTTTAAGTTTTTGTGCATTTTCTTTAATATGTTTTAAACGTTTTTATAAATTTCGGTAAAAGATTGTAAACGTTTTTTGTGTATTTTTTGTAAAAGGTTTTAACACTTTTTTTTTTACTCTTGTAAGCCTGTAAACGTTTTTAAGTATTTTCATAAAAGATTGTAAAAAATTTTTTGTACTTTATCTACAAGTGTATATTAGTTTTACATATGCGTTTTCGTAAATTATGTAAAACACCTTTTTTGTTTGTTCAGGTATGGCATTATCATTTTGATTACAGCTTCTAAAACTCAGTTCATTATAAACTCTTATTGAGAAAATTAAACCGAAATTTTATTTTCTAATTTGGGTGAAGCACAGACAATTATTTTTTACTGTAATTTTCATTCTAAAATACAATACGAATTTTATATTAACAAAACAAGAGTTCAGTTTGTATGAAATTTGAAGTAAAAAGAAAACGCTTAATTTTTCATTTTAACAATAGATATTCAAGTGTTTTTCTACTTTTCTAAAAATGTTTTGCTTTTGTTAATGTACATTTCTATTATTTTTGTTTTAAAAGTGCAAAACATTTGCTTTAGTTAATGTACATTTCTATTATTTTTCTTTTAAAAGTGCAAGACTTTTGCTTTTGTTAATGTACTTTTCTATTATTTTTCTTTTAAAAGTGCAAAACATTTGCTTTTGTTAATGTACATTTCTATTATTTTTCTTTTAAAAGAGCAAAACATTTGCTTTTGTTAATGTAAATTTCTATTATTTTTCTTATAAAAGTGTAAAACATTTGCTTTTGTTGATGTACTTTTATATTATTTTTCTTTAAAAAATGCAAAACATTTGCTTTTGTTAATGTACATTTCTATTATTTTTCTTTTAAAAGAGCAAAACATTTGCTTTTGCTAATGTACCTTTCTATTATTTTTCTTTTAAAAGTTCAAAACATATGCTTTTATTAATGTACATTTCTATTATTTTTCTTTTAAAAGTGCAAAACATTATGCTGTTGTTAATGTACTTTTCCGTTACTTTTCTTTTAAAAGTGCAAAGACAACTTAATTTCATTTTTGTAAAAACAAATACATCACGTAAAAATACGAAGCACAAACAATACGACCATTTGAGGAGGCACGGTTATATCATTGTCAATCCAAGTTTTTTGTTTTCTAATTAAGACAACGAAAACAGTTTTCGCTCTCGTAGACTCCTGAACGCGGCTTTCCTCGTGTCCGCGAAATAAGCAGCTGAACGCAGCCTCGGTGGTGTACAGACAGTAAAAAGCATCCCCTTAGAAACGGCCACTGACCTAGGACGAACCCCTCTGAACCACACCTTTAAGGACACCCTGTCACGCAGAGTAATCCTGTTGGGAAAAAATCTCTCTCTCTCTCTCTCTCTCGTTACATGTCACTGAATAAGAGTACTCACTGTTATATATTTCTACACTTACCAAAAAAGGACTATAAAAAGAAATGATAACCCTGCTAGGAAAACATTCAGAAAAACCCGAGTGAGAGCTGGAAAAAAAAAAAAAGCGTTTTTCCGCCACGTTTGTTCGACCTTACCTGAACGTCGCCGCACTCCCGGGGAGGCCGCGTCCCTTTTGGACCCGAAGCGAGGCCGTCTTTACATCGCCTCATCTGTTCGAGAAAGCCAAGAAAAATAAGTAAAGAAAACACGGCCAGGTTGAAGCCAGGATGTGACTTGAGGGAGAGAGAACACTGCTTTCCCATTTAGGCTCCATTTCATTCCGTGGGAAAGTGAAGAGAGAGAGAGAGAGAGAGAGAGAGAGAGAGAGAGAGAGAGAGAGAGAGAGAATGCACGTTCAGTTACCAGTGGGAGTCACCGCGAAATAGCGGAGGCCTCATACATCGGAATTAGGGTATGGCTCCCCCACCCCACCCCCGCCCTCCCCACCCCCATCCCTCCCCTCCATCTTGGTCCAAGTCAAGAGGGGGAATGTATTGAGGTGTTATATAGAGGTGGGGAAGGGGTGGGGAGGAGAGGTTAATGGATTTCTAGATAGAAGTTGGATTTTGGGAGAGAAATGTATTACTATGTAGGTGGTGTATGTAGCAATGTTTTGTATGTGTGTTTGTGTGTTTGTGTGTGTGTATATATGTTTGTGTGTGTATATATATATATATATATATATATATATATATATATATATATGTAGAGAGAGAGAGAGAGAGACCATGGATGAGTGTAGATATTGGACCCCGTCTGCCTCTCTGCCCACACCCTCTCCAAAGACGTAGTGGCCACTCCCGTCGGCCTCTCCATGAAGTAAAGGAAGCGTGCAAGCACCGTCGGTTCAAAAAACTCCCGAAAAAATAAAAAGGGAAAATCACCCAGAGTTCAATTACTCTTGGTATTTACTTTGTTATTTCACATCCCCTTGAAAACACAGGTATTCCTTCATTCATTTGCTCTCTTTAATATGCAGACGATACGTAACATCGTCCAACACCCCCCCCCCACCACCCTCTCTCTCTCTCTCTCTCTCTCTCTCTCTCTCTCTCTCTGTGATGCGCCGGAAGAGAAAAATCTGCCAACAACTTTCACGTTTGAAAACGCGCCCATTCATTGCTCGCTTCAAAGCCATGTCTGGCCTTCAAACAACTTCATGAGGGACAATTAAAACTCCCTTTTGTCTCTGTTTATGAGAGAGAGAGAGAGAGAGAGAGAGAGAGAGAGAGAGAGAGAGAGAGAGAGAGAGAGAGAGAGAGAGGCATCGTCCATGCTCTTTAATTGAGGCAATGGTATTTATAGCCTCTTTTAAATCGTCCCCCAGTAAAGTGGAGATGCTGCTACCCAATATATTTGTTCTTTGCGATAATGTGACTGTTTTTTTCTCCTTTCAAGGTCGTCGTTTACTCTTTTTTTTTTCCTTTTTAAGTATTTGAGGTCTCCTTCGGGTCCGGGCTAGGGGAAACGACCATTCGTGGGGACGTAGAGGGATTTGGAATTTTCTGTTGTTCTTTTGTGTTCCCTGAAGATTTTGATGTGATTCACACACACACACACACACACACACACACACACACACACACAACAGGAGACAGCTCTCACATTCTGCAATGTGTTTACACTTTGTTTATTCAGACCAGCTTGACGCATATTCACGTTTTGCTTACAATAAATAAACTGAAACGTGTTTAAGTTCTGTCGAGTGATTAAGGCAACCTGCAACGTGTTTATTTTCTGTACATTACTTCAAAGTGCGTGGGATATATCTGTATTTTGTTTATTTGTGCGAAGATACTAAATCAGGTTTCTATGTTATCAGGCGGACGTGAAATTTGTTTCCATTGAGTGTGTACAGGAATGAGACGTGTTTATATTCTGTCGTGGCTATAAATCAAATGGCTTAGTTTCCCATTTTCTACACAATTTTGTAACTATAAAAGTGAGCGTAAGAAATATATATATATATATATATATATATATATATATATATATATATATATATATATATATATATATATATATATATATTATTATAGATGAAATATATATATATATATCAAAGTGAGCTTGACTTGAAATTCAAGCTTCCAAAGAATGTTGATTCAGCCTCCCACTGCAGGCCCCACACTGCAGCAGTAACTGATCATGACACGGAGCCAGTGATTGGCCATCGCCCTGGGAGACGCCGCGAACACGCGACATCTGATTGGCATGCCACGACGCTAACCACTGCACCAGTATAATGTATATATATATATATATATATATATATATATATATATATATATATATATATATATATATATATATATGTCATTTGTATGTGTGTGAGAGAGAGAGAGAGAGAGAGAGAGAGAGAGAGAGAGAGAGAGAGAGAGAGAGACAAGGACCAGAATATTTGGCCTGTCTCTTTCCGTCTTATTCGCGGTTTTTCGGCACTTTTGAAGTCCTTTGTCTTTGGCCCCGGGCGAAAATATTCGGGTATTTCGTCAGTGTTTCTTTCGGAGAATTCCCCAGTTCAAAGGACCGGCTTTTCAAAAAACCGGTCCTCTCTCTCTCTCTCTCTCTCTCTCTCTCTCTCTCTCTCTCTTCTCTCTCTCTCTCTCTATATCTCGGAGAAGGGGTCACACACACACACACACATACACACACACACACACACACACTAGAGAACTAAGAGAGAGAGAGAAGAGAGAGAGAGAGAGAGAGAGAGAGAGAGAGAGAGAGAGAGAGAGAGAGAGAGAGAGCTGAAAAGCTAGGTCCACTTTGGCTCCCCAAACGTGGCTATTTTATAATCGTATTATTTTCTAATCACCAGTGTTCAGTGTTTGACAGACGGCCTGTGGATGACAACTATTCTTCATTTTTATCATCCTTATCATTTACTTTCCCCATATATTGATTATTTTATATTTTTATATCAATATTCGTTATTATTTCACCACCTTTCCAGACTCGTCTCTTTTTAAGCAACGTGTGTATGGTTTAAATAATAATATTTAATAATCATAACTTGGGGTGATGTTCGAAACATGAATTTCTAAGTTACCCAATTACAAAGTTTGGAATGACGAATATATCACCAATACACCAACGTCTATCTGATTAGGTGATAAACCTGATAGATTTATGAATAATCTAAGAATATTCGAAACGCCAACTGAGAAACAATTCGCGGAAATAAAAGAAACTTAAAAAGTCTCAGGAGAAAAAAAATTGAGGTAGTCTCCCATGGAACGTGGGGCAAGAAAGATGCGTTTTCTTTCTTGAGACGAATCGACTTCTTTTTGTTGAGGGATGGACGTAAGAATTTGGACTCTTGCAACGCATTTAGATGTGCAGGGATAAATAAATAAACTAAATAGATAGATAAATAAGTATATATATACACACACATTTATATATATATATATATATATATATATATATATATATATATATATATATATATATATATATATATATATTGTATATATATATATATATATATATATATATATATATATATATATATATATTATATTATATATATATATATGTATATCTAAATATTGTTTCTTTTTCGTTTAAACCTATAATGCTAGTTATTATTATTATTATTATTATTATTATTATTATTATTATTATTATTATTATTATTGGTTAGGTAAAAAAAAGGAAAATTTTAATTATTAGAATTATAAGGCAAGGAAAAATAAAATTTCACTTTAATATTATTATTATTATTATTATTATTATTATTATTATTATTATTATTATTATTATTATTATTATTATTATTATTATTATTATTATGAATGAGGTAAAAAATAAAGGAAAAATTTTAATCTTTAGAATTATAAGGCAGGAAAAAATAAAAATTCACTTTATTATTATTATTATTATTATTATTATTATTATTATTATTATTATTATTATTATTATTATTATTTTAAAATCAAAATTAATTAAAGGTAAATAAAGGTAATAAAAACAAATATAAAAATAATTGAAATAATAGTAATAGCATTAAAATAAAATATATCCTGAAATATGAAACTTTTTCTGTCATATAATAATAATAATAATAATAATAATAATAATAATAATAATAATAATAATAATAATAATAATTAATAAAATTATTATTATTATTATTATTATTATTATTATTATTTCCAAACCGCTAATGAAGCCTCGTTAAAAGCAGGCCGCCCTTAGAAAAAGGGTTTTATTACTAATCGTATCGATACGCCAGTCTCATTATCTCATCACAAATTATCCCTAATCAGATATGAACGATCGAGGCGCCATCAGCATCGAATTCTCTCGAGATAATGGCTGGTGCCTCCCAATTAGAAAGGTCTCCAGATTTACTGGCAGACGAGACCTCTCTCTCTCTCTCTCTCTCTCTCTCTCTCTCTCTCTCTCTCTCTCTCTCTCTCTCTTCTACCGCATAAATGTCAATATAAGTTTGGCGTTGATAGGTCCGTTGATGACGGAGATGATGAGTGTATGGATTTTACGTTAACGGAGATTCTGTTTTGCTTTATTTTGGGTTTCTTATTTATGTTTGTTTAGCACATTGATTTTGTGATTAGTACACATACGCACATACACACACACACACACACACACACACATATATATATATATATATATATATATAAATAATTTATATGTATACATACATATATATACCATTAAATATTACTTTGCAAAATAAAGACAGGCTATACATATGAAAAACAATTATAATTTCCAGGGCTCCTTCAAATAATTACCACAGTTAGGCCTACGGTATTGTGTCTGTTTACGAAGAAACAATACCTTAGGCCTAACGGATATCTGTCAAACCACATCCTGCACCCCTAATCTTCGGCGCAAAGTTTCACATACCAGAAGCAAATTAGGCCTATGTCTAAATTCAACCAGCTCTTCCTTGGCTCCCTCGAGAATAGAAATTAGGTCATAGCAGGGGATTTGAATGACTTGAATTGTCTGTCTTTCAAACTGAGGATCGTCACACCAAGTCCTTCAGTGTGCACGTTCAGGCTATGTTTGTGAAGTTCTCCCTTCGCTTGCCTACAGCGTCCATAGTGCTCTGGTAAAAAAAAAAAAACATAGATAAATCTGTAAAAATATCTGTCTTGTGGAGTACCAAACAGGTGAACAGTCACAGAACTTGGTCCTAATGAAAACAAATTATATTTTAACAGCCACGTGCCACATTCTGTCAACTGCAATTTCAACCTAACGTACCCTAACCTAACCTAACCTAAACACTAACCTAACCTAACCTAACCACTAACCTAACCTAACCTAACCACTAACCTAACCTAACCTAACCTAAATTGTTGGTTTATGCATTGTTAGGTTAGGTAACGTAATGGACTTCAAGTCTGAATAGGTTTGGTTTGGTAATAGGAACGAAGTGCATTTAGGTTACATCAATCCAGATTAGAACTGGTAATTACTGTGATATGGTTAAGTAATTATGATACGAAACATTAAGAAGGATCAGGTCAGTAAGGTCAGGTATCAAATTAGCTAAGTAAATTAGGTTAAATTAGGTTTATTTAATACACGTAGATTAGGTATCAAATGAGCTAACTAAATTAGGTTAGATTGGGTTAATTTAAGCACAATTCGATTAGGTTTTAAATCAGCCAAGTAAATTAAGTTAGAGTAGGTTAATTTAATACAGTTAGATTAAGTTTCAAAACAACCAACTTAGGTAACATTGGGTCAATGTAATACACATAGATTAGGTATCAAATGAGCTAACTAAATTAGGTTAGATTGGGTTAATTCTAAGTACAATTAGGTTTCAAACCACCTAAGTAAATTAAGTTAGATTAGGTTAATTTAATACAATTAGGTATCAAATGAGCTAACTAAATTAGGTTAGATTAGGTTAATGAAGTGCAGTACGTTTAGTTTAGGTTTCAAACCAGCCAGGTAAATTATGTTAGCTTGAGTTAATTGAAAATCAGATTAGGTTTCAAAACTGGTAAATTAGGTAACATTAGGTTAATGAAGTCCACTTAGATTAGGTTTCAAACCAGCTAACTAATTTAGGTTAGATTAGGTAAAGTCCAATGAGATCTGGAATGGCTTCAATTGGGGATACCACATCAGTTAGGTTAGGCTAGGTTAGGCTGAGTTAGTTTGATTCGTGTTTGTCAGATACAACATTCACTTTTTATGCCCAATCCTCCCGTTCTCCTTCGTTTCCTAATTCCCCCGGATATGCAATCACTCCAGACGCTACCCAGCTCGCTCGGGGGAGTGAGAAAGAGGAAAAAAAGCGAGAAAAAAGGAGCCCACGAGGCACTTGAGAGGAAACGCCGCTGGTAAAAGTAGGTCAAAATACTTTCAGAATTCTCTACGCGAAGCGAATGTCTGGGCCGAATAGTCGATGCGATTGACGATCAATGCTGGAGGTAAATAGTGTTTGGGAACTTTATGCTTGACGGTCCTCAAATCAACATTTGGCTCTCTCTCTCTCTCTCTCTCTCTCTCTCTCTCTCTCTCTCTCTCTCTCTCTCTCTCTCTCTCTCTCTCAGGCAATATATTCAAAGTATGCAGAACACTGAGTCATAAGTTCCAGTGTGGGTTTATCAAAATACCTCTCTCTCTCTCTCTCTCTCTCTCTCTCTCTCTCTCTCTCTCTCTCTCTCTCTCTCTCTCTCTTAAAGTATGCAGATCAACTGAGTCATAACTTCCAATGTAGGTTTATCAAAGCACCTCTCTCTCTCTCTCTCTCTCTCTCTCTCTCTCTCTCTCTCTCTCTCTCTCTCTCTCTCTCTCTCCTTTGCATGTGTATGAACATATGTATGTGCATTCTGTGAACATATGTGGTGTGTATGTGGCTCCCATAGTCCAGTGGTAATCGTCCTCACCTCATTAGCGGGAGCATGGAGATCGATCCCGTCGAGGGGGAAACAATTTAAACAAGCTTACTTATAAACCTGCAGTGTGTGTCGACTTGGACAGAGAATTGTTGAATGTAGGAAGGTTGTATAAGGTTGAGGGTGGGGCTCGCAGCCTCATTTCCAAAATCGGAGATATTTCACTGTCAGAGAAATTTATCAGTCGACGGTTAAATAAGAAAATAAAAACCCGCTGTGCGGTGCACTGTGGACAAACCTAGAGGTCCATTGCAGCGTCCCTTCGGTCCCTAGCTGCAACCCCTTTCATTCCTTTTACTGTACCTCCATTCATATTACCTTTCTTCCATCTTGCTATCCACCCTCTCCTAACAATTATTTCATAGTGAAACTGCAAGGTTTCCACCCTGTTACACCTTTCAAACCTACCTCCTCCCAATTTCCTTTTCAGGGTGAATGACCTCATAGGGTCCAGTGCATGGCGTTTGGCCTAAATTTTATATTCCATTCCAATCAGAAATAAAAAAGAGGAACTTGGTGGATGGGAAACTTTTAGGAATAATGACACACTGCATGTTTTGGGGTTGATAACCAGACCCTGAGGTTATGGAAACTTGAGAAATGAGCACGAAAGAAAAAGAGGCGAAGGAGAGACGACAGGGGATAGGGGCGTGAAGAGAAGGAAAGGGAGAATTCAAAGAGAAAGAGAAGCAGGAGAAGAAGAAGAAGAAGAAGAAGAAGAAGAAGAAGAAGAAGAAGAAGAAGAAGAAGAAGAAGAAGAAGAAGAAGAAGAAGGAAGCAAGAGAGTTCGCGAGAGAAATCTGGTGTCTGATCTTGTTTGTCACCTTGTAAACAAGTCCCCTGTCTTCCACGGATCGAGGAGACATTCCGTCTGAGACCTCGTTGATGCGTGGTTTTTTTTTTTCTGGTTTCAGGATGTGTGTTGCCAGTGCTCTTCTCTCTCTCTCTCTCTCTCTCTCTCTCTCTCTCTCTCTCTCTCTCTCTCTCTCGGGGAAATAATACTGGCCTTTTGTGTTTTTCTCTCTCATAATTTTATGTATGTATGTATGTATGTATGTATGTATGTATGTATGTATGTATGAATGTAAAGAGAGATATTCCTACATATATTCTCGCGTTTTTGGGCGCGCCAACCCCACAAATACACACACAATAATATATGTATATGTATATATATATATATATATATATGTGTGTTTGTGCACTATATGTAAATATGTGTGTGTATATATATACATACATATATATATATATATATATATATATATATATATATATATATATATATATATATATATAAATATATATATACATATATATATATATATATATATATATATATATATATATATATATATATATATATAAATATAGATAGAGAGAGAGCTATGGATAAATAAATAGATATAACTGTGACAGAACACTCGATACGTATTGCAAGGTCCGTTGCATAATCTTATCAAAGTGCATCCCACTAGTCGACCCATCTGGGGACAATTTTCAGTTAGCATCCAATAAAAAGTCATGGGTCCTGCAAACTCATCCCATGAAGCTCGCTGAGAACTGGAGGACTTTTGTGGGAATTCTTCATGATCAATTTTCTTTACTTCAGAGGCCGATGGGACTGGCAAAGCTATGTATGCTTTTGCCAAGCCAATTCACAAAATTGTTACTAGCACTGCGCCACTCACCTGTAACGTGGAGGTACCAGATTATTATGGGTGTACCAGATTATTATTATTATTATTATTATTATTATTATTATTATTATTATTATTATTATTATTATATGGAAGCCATGAATTCAAAGGTCCTATCATTTTGCATACCTCAGTAGCGGCAAGAGTTACGAAAGGATGTCCCAGAATTGCCCGGGCTGGAAGACGGCAGATGTACTAAACGGGGAAATTCTTACCCTCAACTATCGCTGTTACACACACAAATTTGATTCCCTGATTCACGACTTGATGGGTTCAGAAAGTGTGTTTGTGTGTATGTGTGTTTGTGAAAGAATACACCTCTACCTCTGGAGGCTCTAGAAAAAGTAAATTGTTTTCTGAGAATATATTTCACGTAGCTATTTATAAAGGTTTATGAGTATTTTCATTTTAATAATATAAGTGGTTAGATACCTCTTCGAAGCAAAAATATGTTGAATGAGGATTTCAGCCAGAGAGAGAGAGAGAGAGAGAGATAGAGAGAGAGAGAGAGAGAGAGAGGTAGCCAGCGTCAATGTATATTGTAATTCATATATAAAGTACGACCTCTCAACCTTCAGATGACGTGACATATGCCCCCCGGCCGCCTGAATCTTGCATTCCTGACCTTGTTCTCTCGTAGGGTCTGAAACCTACATGGCTCCAGGTTTAGATGGGGCAGGGTACAGCCAACCCCCCTCCTCCCACCCCTTCACCCCACCTCTCCCAAGTTGAAGGTACAATGAATCAGGAACCATTAATAATGTATATCATTTGACCATCAGGGTTGTTGAGTGTGTTCCCGCGAGTGTTGTCAAGCTAAGTCATTGGTTATATAGGTACTGATCCATTTTGTAATAATAATAATAATAATAATAATAATAATAATAATAATAATAATAATAATAATAATCCTTCCTATCCAATCTACTTTGCTGTCCACTACATTACCTCTTTACTGTGTATTCTCTCACGTTTCAAAAAGTCTCTTTCTAACAGTTTATCAACTCCTCCATTCTGTCCCGGGCTTTCAGCCCACTTCCCATTGCAATCAGAGCCAGAAGGACGTGGCGTTTCAATTCTTGAGTCAGCTCAGCCCCCCTCCAAACAAATCTTGACGCAACAATTTTTATATTATGGTAAATTGGATTTGTTGCTCATCTCGCAAATCACCTACCACAGTCCACTACTCCCTCCTCCCCTTCCATTCCCTCCCCTCCTCTCCCCATTCCTTCCCCGCCACCCCACGGACGCTCCATCAACAAAAAAGAATGATTTGGGATTTGATTTTTTACGGAATATTGGGTGCGCGTTCTTGGCAGATCGGATAACACGCTCGCGCTCTCTATCAGGTGGGGTGAGAGGGGTGACTCTACCAGTAGGGGTGGGTTGGGCGGGGGCGAATATTTGGGAGTGGATTAGCTGAGGGGAATTGGTCCCTCTGGGTAGGTGACAAGTGGTTGGTATTTGTCTTCCTATGAGCTGAATTGTTTCGTATATTTGGTGCAGGAAATGATGCTGTTGCAACTAAGAAATTTCTGCACTATTATTATTATTATTATTATTATTATTATTATTATTATTATTATTATTATTATTATTATTATTATTATTATTAAGAGGAAATAAACTTAAGACAACAGAAAATCTTTGTTGCCTTAGGAAACTTGATATACCAACTACATGCTGATGAGAAGAAGATTGTAAGATGAATAGACGATATTATTATTATTATTATTATTATTATTATTATTATTATTATTATTATTATTATTATTATTATTATTATTATTATTATTATTATTACGAGTAAACTATAAGAACGAAAAATGATAAAAAATTGAGATTTATTATTATTATTATTATTATTGTCAAGTGTTATTTTTTATTTCCATTCAATTCCTGTCATCACGTCGCCACTTTCTCGTCTTTTCCTCGTTCCTCGATCATCAATTTATCCTTTTTCCATTCGTTTGCTCTGTCTATTTCCATCATCTTTCGTTTCTTAGTTTTATAATTCCATTTCATATCCATCTTGTTTATTCTCATCATTTATTGGACCTCCTCACTTCATATTTTTTTCGTGACCACCGAATTGTCTCTATTCTACCCCTTATCAAAATCATTCCGGGTTTTTTCTTTCCGCGTTCCTTACGATTCATCTCCGTCGTCGTTATATTTTCCTTCTATTTATCCCCATTCCTTAAAACATCATCGTTTCATCTACTTTTCTTTCTTTGCAATATCCTGCCATGTTCGTGGTTTTTCTTTCCCCCCATCTTCTCTATAATTCTCCTCTTTCCTTCCAATTCCTTGCAACATAATCATCAACATCGTCGTTCTGTAATTCTCTTCATTTCATCATCGTCATTCCATCTTTGCCACTGCAACCTCCTATCATCCTCGTTCTCTTTCTCTCCCGTTTCTATCTTTCTCCTCATTCCTTCCAATTCCTTGCAACATCATCGTCATTTCCTCTCCTCCCTTTTCCCAATTCCAGTCACACACACACACACTCACATCTCACCTCCCCCCCTTCCCGGGTCTGGCCCGGGGAGCACGGTCGAGCATTTTGGGGTATCATACAAGGCCCTTCTTCGCCTAACCATTGATTTTGGCAAGGGACGAGAAGTCTCTTTAGATCGTCCTGTTACGCCTCGCGTCGGCCGAGATGAGAGGGGGAGGGGGCGCTGATGAGTGTGATGGGACGGGGGAGGAGATTGTGGGAGGGAGATTGTGGGAGGGAGGGAGAGCGTGGGAGGGAGATTACGGTGATGGGCAAAGGATGGAGATTATGGTGATGGGAGAGAGGGGAGATTATGGTGATGGGTAGAGAGGAGATTATGGTGATGGGAGAGATAGGAGATTATGGTGATGGGAGAGAGGAGATTATGGTGATGGGAGAGAGAGGGAAGATTATGGTGATGGGAGAGAAAGGAGATTATGGTGATGGGAAAGAGAGGAGATTATGGTGATGGTAGAGAGGAGATTATTGTGATGGGAGAGATGGGAGATTATGGTGATGGTAGAGATGAGATTGTGGTGATGGGAGAGAGAGGGGAGATTATGGTGATGGGAGAGAAAGGAGATTATGGTGATGGGAGATTGTGGTGATGGGAGAGATAGGGTATTAAGGTGATGGGAGAAAAAGAGGAGATTTCGATAGGAGAGGGAGAGGAGATTATGGTGATGGGAGAGTGAGAAGGCTATGGTGATTGGTGAGAGAGAGGAGATTATGTTGATGGGAGAGGGGGAGATATGGTGATGGGGGGAGAGGGGAGATATGGTGATGGGAGGGAGAGGGGAGATTATGGTAATGGGAAAGAGAGGGGAGATTATAGTGATGGGGAGAGAGAGGGGAGATTATAGTGATGGGAGAGGGAGAAGATTGATATTT
>NC_089787.1:18948525-18961025 GCF_040412425.1 Macrobrachium rosenbergii | reverse complement strand
TTTTCTTCCTTATTTCGAAAACTGTAGATTTGATTCGCTGTAAAATAAAGGACACTTAGTCTTGTCTGGCTTCTGATCAATATTTAATTTTTTTAATTCTCTCTCTCTTTGTCTCTATTTTGAATTCTTCTGTCAATAGACTTCAAAGATTTTTTGCTCAATCTTTAGTAGATTTTAGTGAGATTGGATTCAACCTTGACATTGTATTAATGATTGAAATTTGGTCCTGTAGTTCCAGAACATGTGTATTTGGCTCAGATAAAGAAATGACTTAAAAAAAAAAAAGGTCCATTTTAATGACAAAATAAAAAAGAGTAGATTTTTGTAGCTGACCACAGACTTTGCTGATAATTGAATGAATTGAATCATGTGATGAGTTAACTGATTCTCTAGATTTTTGTAGCTGACTTCAGACCTTGTCCATAATGAATAAAATCTGATTGGTTGATTTTGATGATGTTGATGATGTAACCCTCATTTCTATATATATAACATAACCCTCATATATAACATAAATGGCATTTTTTTCTTTGTATTGCAGACATAACGATCTATGGCTGACGACAATAAAGGGTAGGAGAAAGGCTGTCATTATTCATTAATCTCTTTCTCTTTATTATTTTCTTTTGGACTTTGATTTCCTCTCCTCTTTTTGTTTTTCTTTTTCTCCTGTCGATAATCTTTAACCTTTTGCATTTTGCATCGGATACGATGATTCCTTTTTTTTTTTTGATACTCTGTAACTCAATCCAGACTCTTCGCATCCATAATAAAAAAAAACTTTCATTTTTGATTACCTTTCCTTTTTTTTAAAAAATCTCCTTACTCTCTCTTTTCTCTCTCTCAATCTCTCTCTCATTCTTCCGACTCTTCTCTGTATTCTCTTTCCCCTTCCAGTTCTCACGTCTCTTACTTAGCGAATGCTTTTTGATTTTCTTTTTAGCTTGACCCTTATAATTACTATTATGGTCGTAATTAGCAGTTCTATATTTATATATACTTCTTAAAGCTCTCTCTTAGACTAAAGACTTTAGGATGAGAAGTGGATATAGTCTTTCATCATATTCCTATCTCCTATTCCTTCGCCCCCCATCCCCCCACCCTCTCCTCAAAAGGCCTCCTGGTCCTTCCCTGGCCCCCGTTTTCGTCATTTCAACCTCTGGATAGAGTCAGGTCTGGTGGAAGGCCTTATGCCGTGCCCTTGTGTTTGTCAATCACCTTGGGCATCAGATAGCAGTGGGTCTTTTTGGCACTTCCAACCAAAGTTGGTCCAACTGGAAATAGGGTATGACTGCCCATGTACCCCTCTGCCACTGCCAATGACGTTTGACCCATTTTGGGCATCGGATGTAACAGGCAGTGTCTCTTTGTCACTGCTAAACAAAAGTGGCACCCACAGGCATCGAATTTGAGTGCCCTGTTGATAAAAGGTGAACCTTCCTGACCTCCCTGGCACCGACTAAGGAGTGCCCCGGAGTGCCCCACGTTTACATCCAGCCATTCAAAAGCATACGAGTATCGAGTATGAGTGCCAGAGAGCCATATCTCTTGTGATCCATAAAAAACTCGGACCCAAGAAGGAAGTTTGAACGCCCCCTGACTCAGAACTGGGATGCCTGGGCGTTTGGCATGAATTTTGAAGACTCCTCCACGTGTCCTCCCTGATTCTATTTCATTTGGTTGAGTGATGTAGATCACCTCTCTCTCTCTCTCTCTCTCTCTCTCTCTCTCTCTCTCTCTCTCTCTCTCTCTCTCACACACCTCCAATCCTCCCATTTTCCCTCACTCTCTTGTTTTACTTTCATTCTGCATTGCTGTCTGGCATCTGATGACTTTTCTTTGTTTATATTCTCTCTCTCTCTCTCTCTCTCTCTCTCTCTCTCTCTCTCTCTCTCTCTCTCTCTCTCTCTCTCTCTGACAAAGGAGTAAACATTAATACACAGACACGTATGTGTGTATATATTTGTGTGTGTATATGGTGTGTGTTTGTGTATTTGTACAAGAACCCCAAAACAATCTTGCCTTTGATTATATTAAAAAAAATTCAGAACCCAAATACAAATGCATGCTTATGTATCTGTAGGTACCTCTAAATACATACATACATACATACCTACATACATACATACATAATTAACTCATTGTGTTCCCAGT
Source organism: Macrobrachium rosenbergii (assembly GCF_040412425.1). NCBI lineage: Eukaryota > Metazoa > Arthropoda > Malacostraca > Decapoda > Palaemonidae > Macrobrachium > Macrobrachium rosenbergii. The sequence continues at coordinate 18,958,871 of NC_089787.1, read as the reverse complement.
ATTTCAAAAACAATTATACAAACGTTTATGGATAATTGAAATGTACATGAATATCCACATTAAATATTCACATAGGCACAATTCTCTCTCTCTCTCTCTCTCTCTCTCTCTCTCTCTCTCTCTCTCTCTCTCTCTCTCTCTCTCTCTCTCTCTATCTATCTGTTTTATTTTTTCCGATAGCCTCCCCCCTCCATCCTAAATCCTCCTACGAACATATGTCGTCCCCACCCCTCCCATTTACCAAACCTCCTCTCAACCCACAACCTAAATCCTACAACCCACATCCCACAACCCCGAGTTACCCCAAGCTATCCCCACTTACCCCAACCCCTGGGTGAACTCCTCCTAACACCATCACCACAACTGAAAAGTGAAACTTGTACATAATAAAACCATCTCTTTTTTTTTATTATTTTCCTGATTACTGAACTGCGATTTGCATATGGCTTTTCTAATCCAGTGATGCATTTGCCATGTCAACCGATCCTTTCTGACCTTGGAAGTTCCACAGTCATTTTCATGAGACTTAATAGATCACAAAATAAATTTTTATACATACTTATATTTCTCTAAACATTTTCTTTGCATTGTGCCTTAGCTGTTTGCCATTCCTCGCTAGTGTTGAGGGCATTGCTAGATGATAAACTGAATTAAACCATTTCCTTTTTATAGCATTCGGTTCCCGAGGTAGTCCCTGACTGCATTTAGAATGTCGCTTCGCCATACCTCTCGCCTTATTCCTCTTGTGTACGTTCCAGTAGAACCCCATCCCTCGCGCAGGTATTGATAATTGCATCCCAGTTGCATAGAGAATGACGTGGATATTTGCTTGCTGTCTGTCTCTTCAGATGTTAATCCAGGTCCCTTAGCCTACAGGTAACGTATTGTGATTCCTTTGATCAGGAACGTGCAGGCAACTGTCTTGCAATGTATGTTTATTTTTCCTCGCTGCCTGTCATCAACTGTTTCCACGTGGTTGAGTAGGTAATGATCTCACATTCATTTCTGAAATGGGGCAGGTACATTGAGTCGTAAGTCTTGCGTTTTAAAATGCCTTCTGCATAGCATAATTCATCCAGTCACTCTGAGCTTTTTCTAGAAGTCAAATCGTCGCCACCTGGAATGATTTAACTAGAATCAACAGCATTTTCATAATTCAGTGGCGCTAAAATAATGTTGTAAGTGCGTTTGTTCCATCTCATCCCTCTAGAAACTCAACAGAAACAAAAATAATAACAATAAAAAAAAAATAAAGAATTCTCCTCCAGTCATCCGATCAGCTACGCAGTTCCCTTTGAGATGAAAATGGCCTTCCATTCCCGAAAAAGAGGAATGGGAATGGAGTGAGCATGAAATATACATCTCGCTCATCTATTCCAAGCTGTGTCTATGGGAATTCTAATCACTTATCCTTTAGATCCAAAATTTGAAATTCATATTCGGCTGCTACATTTCCGAGACAAGGAAATTTAAGCCGTTTTCTCTTATCGTAGTTTTGTAGTTTTGGTGAGTTATTATTATTATTATTATTATTATTATTATTATTATTATTATTATTATTATTATTATTATTATTATTTCCCAAGGCTCCATTCCCTAGGTTGATAAATCATTCGTCTTTAATGAAACTGTAGAATGGGGCCTTCTCTGCAGTCAGCTGCGACTCACAACAGCCCACTGAACGCCAGGTACATCTATCAGTGATAGGTCAACGGAAGGATAATTCATTTTTCAGGAAACAGGACCTAAACGCTCGGGAACGTTTTGTAATTATTGAGATTATTAATAGTGATCATTATTCATAATTATGGCCCTTGTCATTGTTAGTTTGCTGTAAAAGAAAACTATTGTGCCGACTTTGTCTGTCCGCCCTCAGATCTTAAAAACTACTGAGGCTAGAGGGCTGCAAATAGATATGTTGATCATCCATCCTTCAATCATCAAACATACCAAATTGCAGCCCTCTAGCCTCCTCAGTAGTTTTTATTTGATTTAAGGGTAAAGTCAGCTATAATCGTGCGTCTGGCAACGCTATAGGACATTCCACCACCGGGCCGTGGTTAAAGTTTCATGGGCCGTGGCTCATACAGCATTATATCGAGACAATCCAAAGATAGATCTATTTTCGGTAGACTTGATTATACGTTGTACAGGAAACTCTGTTGCTCTTGGGCGCATTTTTTACTTGTTTTTTTTTTTTTTATAATTCCCATCTTTTATTCATTCTTTGTAAAATTATTTTAAGTAACAGTTTCTCTCGGTTTGGCTGGTAACCATATAACCAATGGTGTCAAACCATAGGTCCCCGCCATTGGCTTCTGTGATAAGGCCTTCCTCTGTCTTAAGCTTAACGCGTACACTTAGTTAAAAATCTTGATAATAGTTAATTTTGCACTTTCTAGATTGATTAAACCTCGCTGCATTTGGGAAGAAAATTCTCTCATTGTGACCTAATATTTTTCTCGGCAAATAACTTATCAACCGCATGGAGACAGCGTCTAGTGTTCAAGAGACGAAAATAATATTAATTTTGATGCTTCGATTGACATAATCGAAAAATAATTAATCATTCGCCCCGCGAACCTATAATCTACAACGAGTAAATTTAGATAAAGTTGTCAGCTTTCCTTTTATTTGATTTTCATCTTGTAAGTTTTGAAAAAGCGCCCTCGCTCTCTCCCACGCCTTACAGCTAGCTGGCTTCCACGCCCACGCTAAAGAGACCTGTCACAATGAGCGAGGATTACTTCGTACAAGAGAAACACACAAAATTATTCATCACTCGGCCCCACCTCCCTTTTCAGGTGCCTGACTGTGCCATTAGGCTCGTCCCGAGTGCCACGTTCGAAACACGATCTTGTACCTGGGTGTCGTTTGGAGATTTTTATGCAGTCTCGACTTTTTGTATGAATAACACTTCAACTTGCCGGATTTATGTCATTGTCAAGTACCAAATTAGGGTTATTTCAGATTATTATTATTATTATTATTATATTATTATTATTATTATTATTATTATTATTATTATTATTATTATTATTCAAAATGCAGAAAGAGGAGCTCAGTTGGAAGAGAAACAGATAAATTAACAAACTAGTAAATAAATCAATAAAAATGTAAGATAATTATAAAAATACAAGGAGAACTGTATTAGGGTAATAATTCATTCTATCTTCGCTTGAACCTCTGAAGATGTGATTAATTTTTATATATCTCTTGAACTGGATTGAAAGTGTAAAGTACATATTACTTATCAAAAAGGCCAGAGCCCCCCCCCACCCCACCCCCCAATAACCGCTAAGTTGGGGTGTTGCTGTGTAATATTTTTTAGCCTTTTATTCTTCTCTTCAAATTTGTCGTTTTGGCTTAAATTGAAATTTGACATTTGATTACATTTTTCTTCTTTCGGCGTGGCCCAGTGGTTACCAGCCTTGCTCAGAAATCGCAGCCAAGAAGGGGAAATGACTTAGGCCCGTTCTGTTGACCGAATCTGTAGATTATGTACCTGATAGTTAGTTGACTATGGCGATTAAAAGTATTGAATGGCAACTTAATATTTCTGTAGTCGCCTTCTCTTAGTGGGAAATATATATATATATATATATATATATATATATATATATATATATATATATATATATATATATATATATATATATATATATATATATATATATATATATTTAAAATTTCCCTCAATTGCCATGTTTGGGAATATCTCTTTCATCAGTTATTTGTGTTTTTACTCACAATCCCTCTCTGAAGACCTCACACGCAAAAATGGCAAGTAGAATCTTAAGGACAAGAAAACGGATGATTATAGTGAAGCAGAATTCTAAAAAGGATTGTCTGCGAGAAGTTTATTGTTATATATACCTGCCCCTATCTGTAATTATTATTATTATTATTATTATTATTATTATTATTATTATTATTATTATTATTATTATTATTATTATTATTATTATTATTATTATTATTATTATTACTTGTCCCTCTTCGCTTTTTGTAGTTAATTCTATTATCATTATTGTAACTTGCATTTCACTCGAAGCTAATAGTTGCCTGGTTTTAAAACATGTCAAAAATATAGATTATAGTTTTTACTATAGTTTTATAGTTATAGTTTTACTATAATTTTTCCTTTTGGAAATCACTGATAGTGCTATCTTAAAATCCTAATTTTAGGTGCAAATTCTGGAGAGGCTAGTGACATATTTGTATATCATGAGTGACTGGCCCTTTTTTGCATTTTGATTTGGTTTTGGTAGAGCCAGTCATTCGCTAGAATATCTGTGAATGGATTGCGAGAACTGCATCGTGTCACTGAATTGCATATGACAAGTTCCCCCCATTTTTCTGAATGGCAAACTTTTGCATTTAGCTTCGACCCTCCTACATCCAATTTTTTTATAATTGTTTTTTTTATTTATTTTTTTACTTGTTATTGGTGCATCCTATTTCTGAAATTTATTTTGTAGCGTCGTCATGGAATGAAAGAGTTTCTTCATTAGCTTAAAACTTTCCCAAATTGCAACCTTTGATCTTTCTAGATATTTTTAAATAGTCCCTCTAGCCATTAGCTAACCATAGCTAGGAGCATTGACAACACGCCTGACTGTCATCCTTTAAAAGATATCCTGCCAGCTTTCAAATCCTTCAGACGTATCGTGCTGTTAAAAAAAATCCTGCATAGCTATCCTTCCTGCATAGGGAATCTCAGGGAGATCCTACTAGTACTTAACAATCCTTCGATGAAATCCTACTTTTATAAAAATTATTTCTTAACATTATAACCAGTATGATAAAAAGGTATCCTTAGGTGAAATCCTGCCAATAATAAAATCCTTAGAAATATCCTACAGTAACAAAATCCTTCGATCCTTTAGAGATAAAAAAAAACACCCTAGGTTCCTTTAATAACTCCCTCAAAGGTCAAGGACAAGGATATAAAGAAGTTGCTGGCTTCGTGGGACACCCGACATTTCCCTCGAGGACGTTGAACGGTAGGTTGCCTTCTGATGATAACAAGAAATGGATATGATTCATCTTTGAATATTTATGCTGGTTTTGAAGATGACTTTTTTTTCATTGTAATATTGATGTTTTATTGGAAGAAAAAACTTGTTTGATCAGTGGGTCCTAGAATTAGGATATCGGTTTGGGTAGGATGATTATCCTCGAAATGCCCTTTTTGCCATTTTTATAAACACGTTTAAGATCCTGACAGAAAAAAAAAAGTGTTTCAGAAATTAGAATTTGGAAAAGAACTTTTTTTCGTACACAGTTGCGTGAGAAAAACAAACTTATTAAAAAAAACAGGCCCTCTAATTTTCTCAATTGTTCTTAAGCGAGATTGGGACGACCATTGTGGGTTTATTGCTATTCTCTCTCTCTCTCTCTCTCTCTCTCTCTCTCTCTCTCTCTCTCTCTCTCTCTCTCTCTCTCTCTCTCTCTCAATAGTCAAAGAATCCAATATTTGTTATTTGTGGTATGATAAAATGATAAACGGTGCTGCTTCCATTCTCCCCCTTCCCCACTTATCTCTCTCTCTCTCTCTCTCTCTCTCTCTCTCTCTCTCTCTCTCTCTCTCTCTCTCTCTCTCTTTAGTATGTAAATATCATTATTTATCATTAGTGGATTAATGTATTGATAACCGGTGCTGCTTCCCTTTATCCCCCTACCCACCGTATCTCCTCTCTCTCTCTCTCTCTCTCTCTCTCTCTCTCTCTCTCTCTCTCTCTCTCTCTCTCTCTCTGTTTCTTAATGAGGCAGCCATAAACGTCACGGAACTGCGCTCTGGAATCCGCGCTGGTGCAAGCGACAGCTGCCATTAGGTCGAATTAACCTGGACGGGCAAATCGAAATGCGGCCATCTCCGGAGTTTTATGGGACGCTCTTACCGTGAGGCCTCCGATTTCGTCTCTTGTTGGGAATTCGGTTTGGATTGGCCGGGGGGTTTTTCGTTTGGGATGGGGTTGGGGATGGGGGTGAATTTATGAATGAATCAGCTGAATCGGCTGATTTTTGAAGTGGTAGTTTTTGTGGGATTGAGCGGATGGCATGAATGGACGCTTGTTTTTGTAGTGTGTCTTCGCGTAACTTTTTATGAATGAATCTGTCACTCGTGGGATATTGTTTGGGCGTTCGATTGTTAGTTGCGAAGAAACCAGTTTTTTTTTTACATAATTTTTTAATATGTGCATATGATTAACGATTTTGTTTATGCGTTATTGAATGAGCTAATTTTGTAGTTTTTCTGTACGTGAATATAATCTTGGAATGCGTAAGTGGTTTCATATGAAGCTTAAATATGTCGCCAGTGGGATATTGTTTGGGCGTTCGAGTTAGTTGCGAAGAAATCAGTTTTTTTTTATATAATTTTTTAATATGTGCATATGATTAACGATTTTGTTTATGCGTTATTGAATGAGCTAATTTTGTAGTTTGTCAGCACATGAATATAATCTTGGAATGCGTAAGTGGTTTCATATGAAGCTTAAATATATACCGGCTGATTTTTAGATTACACCTAATTTCCGAATCAGTGTTAGTAGTGAATGCGTGTGCAGGTACCTGTATTCCAAAGGTAGTCGTGAATGACTCTTGTTTACACAGTAGATTATGAATGAATCGTGTGATCTCGTAGTACGTGCGTTGGAATGAAATCTATGAATGAATCCACAGGCTGTTGAGTTAGTTTCCTAGACTCAGAACTAAACTGTCAATGAATCGGTTGATTTTTTTAATGCATTTTTTTTAATCGAATGCATAAAATCAAGCATTTCTTGTGCATTTCAACGCAATTTATGAATATATCAATTGTATTTGTAATAGTCTATTTATAATATTCCTGTAAAATAAGGCTGGTCGTTGGTGCATTTTTAATTTTCTGTAAAAGAAAACTATTGTGCCGGCTTTGTCTGTCCGTCCCCGCTTTTTCTGTCCGCCCTCAGATCTTAAAAACCACTGAGGCTAGAGGGCTGCAAATTGGTATGTTGATCATCCACCATCCAATCATCAAACATAGAAAATTGCAGCCCTCTAGCCTCAGTAGTTTTTAATTTATTTAAGGTTAAAGTTAGCCATAATCGTGCGTCTGGGAACGATATAGGCCAGGCCACCGTCGGGCTGTGGTTAAATTTCATGGGCCGCGGCTCATACAGCATTATACCGAGACCAGCGAAAGATAGATTTATTTCCGGTGGCCTTGATTATACGCTGTAAAGAAAACTCGACTGCGCCGAAGGAACTTGGCCACATTTTTTACTTCTTGAACTTAGTGATACTTTCATCCACTCGATTGTACAACTGTACAGGTGTTGCCCAATTTCATTGTGCCGAGGTTAATTGTATTCTTACATTAATCATAGATCTGAAAAGATTTGAGAAGAGGCCGCTGGGTGTAAATTGCACCTGAATATATCGTGAGTATTCAGATTTCATGAAACAATACATCAAATATTTGCATAGAATTTTTGCTTTGTTTTTCCCAGAGGTTATTTTTGGAAATCCAGCCTGTCACATTTAACCCCATGCATGCGTTTTTACATGTGATTCTTATCCTCTGTCAGATGTGAACGCATGTGTTTGGCATTTTTATGGCACTTTTTGGGTACTTAGATTCAAGTGTCGTTTATTACGCTGATATTTTATAAATATTATCCTTAAACATTCGACTTTAAGTTGACGTTCTTGTGATACTGATCAGATCCTTTGCGTATTATTTGTGTGTTCATCTCTATGTTATGAATACATAAGTTTATCTATAATAGTAATATCCGAGTGGGTCTCGTTTGTCCTCCCCCGGGTGACAGTGGAGAAGACATGACACAGCCACCCACCCCATGCCAAACCGGTTTGTCCGGCCCGGGTGAGGTAAGGGTAGATAGGTGATCGGGAGGGTAGGGGAGACGTCCACCATCCTCCTGCAAACCTGTTTGTCCACCACAGGTGAGGGCAGGGTAGATAGGGGAACGAGAGGGTAGGGGAGACATCCACCCTCCTCCTGAAAACCTGTTTGTCCGCCCCGGGTGGGGGCTGGGTAGATAGGGGATCGGGAGGGTAGGGGAGACATCCACCCTCCTCCTGAAAACCTGTTTGTCCGCCCCGGGTGGGGGCTGGGTAGATAGGGGATCGGGAGTGTAGGGGAGACATCCACCCTCCCCCTGCAAACCTGTTTGTCCACCCTGAGGGGGTTGGAGGGCAGGGTGAAAACCTGTTTGTCCGGGATCAGGGAGGGTCGGGAGTGGGAGACATCCACCCTCCCCTGAAAACCTGTTTGTCCGCCCCAGGTGAGGGCAAGGGGTAGGGGATCGGGAGGGAGGGAGACAGTGAGCGTGAGTTCCAGCGCGTGTAGCGCTCGCCAACAACTTCATTTAAATAAGGGATAATCTTATTTATTCAGAGCTTGCATCTATCTATTATTTTATTATTGTGGGTACTCGAATAACTGTGAATGTGGGTGCGGGGTGGTGGGGGCGGATTTCGTAGTCTATGAGTGTGATTGTGTCCTAGTTATTTATAATTTCTGAACTTGAGTGATTGTAATAGATAAATGGTTTTATTTTGGTACAATGCCTGCTGAGTATTTGGCGCGTGATGTTATTGAAAATCTCTTTGTAATTTTTAGATATGGAAATTATCTTATTGTACGTCTTTCTATCTCAGTATATATATATATATATATATATATATATATATATATATATATATATATATATATATATATATATATATATATATTTATAATATATATTATATATGTTTATACATATGTATATTATATGTGTGTGTGTACGCTAGTACCCTCTGTCGTCTTGTATTCTTAATAATAATAATAATAATAATAATAATAATAATAATAATAAAACACCATCCAAAAAGAGATAAAAACAAGCACTTACAAATCTGCCGCCTCCCTCCTCAGAGCAAGCACAATTGAATGACGCAGTCACAAGCCACGGAAAATAGACCCCCTTTTTTTTTTTTTTTTGGGGTCCCAAATTTATCTCTTAAAGGAAGAAAGCTGGAGCTGCCTGTTGCCAACAACCCTACTATCTCACATTTTCCACCTTCCCCCTTCCCCTCACCCCCTTCCCCCCAGCCATCATCCAGTTCCTGAATGTGCCATTCTCCAAGCAACGAGAGATTGGTGGGTCGCGTATGGATAATGGGACTTTTTATATATAGAAAGAGAGAGAGAGAGAGAGAGAGAGAGAGAGTTCAAGCAGGTGTGAAAGGGATTCTTATGTTGCCAGTTGGGGGAGAGGCTCTCCCTAGTTGAATTCGTCTTGACTTACCCCCTGAGTGCTTTTGAATGCTTCGTTCGTTGCCTGCAATTCATCAGATGTCAAACGCCATTTTGTCCTCATCATATTCAGTGGTCGGAATGTCTCAGATGGGGCCCAGCCTTTTTTGGGGGGGAAACGTTTTACCTTCGTCTTATTGAGCTGTTAAGTCCGAGATCGAGTTAATATTTTTTGGCAAAATGTCTTTTTAGTTTTCTGTAAAAGAAAACTTGCGCCGTCCGCATTTTTTCTGTCCGCCCTCAGATTGGTATGTTGATCATCCACCCTCCAATCATCAAACATACCAAATTGCAGCCCTCTATCCTCCTCAGTTCCTCATTGGCGGGTTGGTGTCCTTCTCAGCTAGCACTCTGCTGGGCCCGCGTTCGATTCTCCGACCGGTCAATGAAGAATTAGAGAAATTTATTTATGGTGATAGAAATTCATTTCTCGTTGTAAAGTGGTTTGGATTCCACAATAAGCTGTAGGTCCCCTTGCTAGGTAACCAATTGCTTCTTAGCCACGTAAAATAAATCTAATCCTTCGGGCCAGCCCTCTCTAGGAGAGCTGTTAATCAGCTCAGTGGTCTGGTTAAACTAAGGTATACTTAATTTTTCTAGCCTCCTCAGTAATTTTTGTTATTTAAGGTTAAAGTTAGCCATAATCGTGCTTCTGGCAACGATATAAAACAGGCCACCACCGGCCAGTGGTTAAAGTTTCATGGGCCGCGGCTCATACAGCATTATACAGAGACCACCGAAAGATAGATCTATTTTCGGTGGCCTTGATTATACGCTGTACAGAAAACTCGACGGCGCCGAAGAAACTTCGGCGAATTTTTTACTTGTATTTTTTTTAAATCTTTTTATTTAGGTGTAAAGTTTCAGATTGAGTTAAAACCATTAGTGAGACGTCTTGTACCTACATTTTATTAAAGTGTAGAGTCTCTCGTTTTAATCAGTAGTGTCTCTCAAAAGCCTAACTTTTTCTATCAGAGTTTAACGGAAAAACTCCGGTAATAAATAGGACTTTTTTTTGTGTCAGGTGTAACACTTG
>NC_089787.1:18886025-18938525 GCF_040412425.1 Macrobrachium rosenbergii | reverse complement strand
GGGAATATATAGCCATGCTTTTTGTTCTATTTGTTGTACACGAGCCACCAGGAAATACTTCTCGACTCTACTTTCGTGTAATCAAAAGTCGTATAACCTTTCAGATTATGCAACTCAAAACTGTGTGTGTGTCTAGTCGCCCATTGATTATAAGTCTCTCACTTTCCAGTCCATTTTTTGTTTCATTTCGTTTTCAACTTTTGTCCACGAGAATATCCCAAAATGATTTCCTGTTAATGCTCTCAAGGCCACAAAAGAAGTCACCCGGGAGCTTTGAATAACCCTACAGGGAGCCCGGGCCGGAGATGAAACAATGGCTGTATCCATTTGTTGGGGGGGAAATGGGAATCTTTGTATGCCCTGGTAACTGTCGAAAGTAATATGTGAACACTTTGGGTCCTTTGTGAAGGGAAAACCCCCGTCGAGAATTGAAGGGAAATGCGTTTAGGCGGTTCATTTACGTCTGTGGGTTATGTAATTTACACGCGTGCTTTCTTTGGTGTCGAGAAATAGATTGTGTATGTGTGTGTTTATATATACATTATATATATATATATATATATATATATATATATATATATATATATATATATATATATATATATATATATATATATATATATATATATATATATATATATATATATATATATATATATATATATATATATATATATATAGCCTCGATGGCTCCAGTCGGTTACAGCAGCAGCTTCGGACTTATAGGTCTGTGGCGCGGGTTCAAATCCGCAGCCGAGTGATCAGAGAGGCAGACACTTTGCTATCCGTGTAGACATCCCGGGATTATATATGTAATCAACGGATAGGTTTGCTTAAAAAGCAAATGGGTGTTACAGACTAAATACACACACAAAAATATATATATATATATATATATATATATATATATATATATATATATATATATATATATATATATATATATATATATATATATATATATATATATATATATAGACCTCGATGGCTCAGTCGGTTACAGCAGCAGCTTCGGACTTCGTAGAGGTCTGTGGCGCGGGTTCAAATCCGCAGCCGACTGATCAGAGAGGCAGACACTTTGCTATCCGTGTAGACATCCCGGGATTATATATGTAATCAACGGATAGGTTTGCTTAAAAGCAAATGGGTGTTACAGACTAAATACACACACAAAACAAAGCCACTACAACACCTTCTAAAACATAACAAACATCTCACACGTCTCGAACTCTCGCCCTACCCGCGCAATAACTTCTCGCTGCTGGGAAGAAAGGGCGTTGGGTCGGGTATGATACATGAAACATACGCTACCGGGGTCTAAGCGATGTCAGGCAGGGCAGCCGATCGAGACCACAGGTCTACCTCAAAGCCAAATCAAAAAGTCCTTCAAAAGAAGGCATCGTGCTTACCCTATACAAAAATGGGAAAAAAGCACGTTAAAGAAGAAGAATATATATATATATATATATATATATATATATATATATATATATATATATATATATATATATATATATATATATACATACATACACACATATGTACATACACACAAACACCAGCCGCTCTCATGATCGATTGTCTTCGTGCATATAGGACTCTTGCTGCTGGTTTGGGAGAAATTGTTCTTGCAAGCACACACACATATATGTAGATATAGTGTGCATTATATATATATATATATATATATATATATATATATATATATATATATATATATATATATGTATGTATGTATGTATGTATGTATGTATGTATGTATGTATGTGTGTGTGCGTTTGCGTGCTTGCAAGAACAACTTCCCCCCAAACCAGCGTCAGCAGTCATTTATGTACGCAGATAATCGATCATGAGTGCCGCTGTGTTCGTGTGCGTGTGTGTGTGTGTGCGTGTGTATGTGTGTGTGTTTTTTTCCCCCAGACATCAGAGCTGATAGACAAAAGACCGCTTGTCCATTTGCCCGCGGTACAAACACCAAACGAAAATGAGCAATTACTCGAATGTCTATTGCTGCCTGAAGTCCTCGTTATTGCCAGCGACGATTGGACTCCCGAACGTACCCCTCTTACGTACTGGTGCGTGCGTGCGTGCGTGCTTGCTTGCTTGCTTGCGCGCACAACAGCGCAAGACGTACTTAATGAAATGAAAGCGGTTACGAGGGTGTAAGGAATGTTACTCCTTTGAATCGGTCGTTTGAAAGGTGCTTTGCAAAGCATGGCTCTGGACGAGATGATTTTGATGGTGCTTGGGCTGTGCCCGAGGAGATATTTCCACTCTCTCTCTCTCTCTCTCTCTCTCTCTCTCTCTCTCTCTCTCTCTCTCTCTCTCTCTCTCTTCATTTTCAGGTTAGGCAAGAGACTATATTGAATCACTGTCAAAAAATGACGTTCGTTTTTGTTTGTCTACTGTCCAGGCTGCCTCTGTTCCCAGCGCACCTCATAATTACCTGTAATTTGTCAGTAATGAATGGTTTTGGATGGGCTATTGCGCGTGTGTGTGTGTGTGGGTGTACGTATTCTATAATCGTATGTGTGTGTATATATATATATGTATGTATATATATTATATATATATATACTTACTGTTTGATTCGACTAAAAATTTCCTGTGTTTGTGAAATAGTGGAATTCTTACGACGCGGTTGTGCAAGAGTGTGTGGTGTTTGTGTGGGTGTATGTATGTATGTGTGTGTGTATTTTTGTGTGTGTGTGTGTGTGTACGATTGCTGTTTAGGAGTACGGTCCAGTTTGGAATAACAATAATAAATAATAGTAACTAGACCAGGAAAAGGAATTGTGTTGAAGCGATATTTTTTTTCCAAAGCTGATTCTGAGAGAGAGAGAGAGAGAGAGAGAGAGAGAGAGAGAGAGAGAGAGAGAGAGAGAGAGACTACTATTAAGATGCCATGCGTGTTGTTTTTTTTTCCCAAAAGCAATCCACAACAAAATACTGAAAAAACAATGTCAGGAAATAAAAATTAAATGCTCTGGAAAAACTACTGTATGTAATAGATACCCGTCACCCCTCCCCCCACTATCCATACCCCTCTCTCCACCTCTCCAGTTGATTTTGGGGGATATGACGCCAAGACCTAGAGGAATTGTGACCTTTGACCGATGACCTTGTTATATTATGGCATCCAGTACAGTGCCTGTCATACTTTCATTGGTGAATGTTTGATGAAAAAGGGTACAGAAAAAGCCAAATACTTGTCGCTTCGTTATCTGAAACGAAAGATGAAATTGAGGTATTTCCTGACTCCTTCGACGGATTCGTCTTGGAATCTACTCAGCCGTGCCTTGGAATGGACTGGAATGTGGAATTTAGGTCAAAGCCCCAGCGCTGGGACCTATTAGGTCGTGCAGCGCTGAAATGGAAACTTGGAGCAAAAAGGTTTGAAAGGTGTAACAGGAGGAAAATCCGAAGTTGCACTGTGAATGAATTGTCAGGGAATATGGACGGAGGTACAGTCAAAGGAATGAAAGGGGCTGCAGCTAGAGGCCGAAGGGACGCTGCGAAGAGCCTTAAGTAATGCGTACAGTTGGGCCCCAGTCCAACCGTATATCAGAAATTTGAGTCAGATCCGTCGGCGAGTTTCGAAGATATCCGCCCTGGAAGTCAAGCGTAGACATCTCGCCAACGCCATTATTAATACAAAAAAATAAGTAAAATATGCGCTCAAGTTTTTTCGGCTCAATCGAGTTTTCTGTACAGCCGCTGTAGCGTGTAATCAAGGCCACCGAAAACAGATCTATCTTTCGGTGGTCTCGGTATAGTGCTGTATGAACAGCGGCCTATGAAACTTTAACTACGGCCCGGTAGTGGCCTATCCTATATCGTTGCTAGAAGCATGATTATGAATAACTTGAACCTTAAATAAAATAAAAAATACTGAAGCTAGGGGACTGAAATTTGGTAGGTTTGATGACTGGAGGGTGGATGATTAACATACGAATTTACAGCCCTCTAGCCTCAGTAGTTTTTAAGATCTGAGGGCGGAAAAAAATGCGGATAGAATTAAGTGCGGACGGACAGACAAAGCCGGCACAATAGTTTTCTTTGACAGAAAACTAAAAACAAATGAAAGAAAGTCCTAGATCTGAATTCATCAGCTGAAATCCATCCCTGGTCTTCGTCCTAGCCCAGAAAATTCGGCCGAAATCCATCCGTGAGTTGAAGTATTATCAATCAACTTTTGAAAGTCGTGAGTATACTCAGAGACGGTTTCTGTTCCTCCACCTCCACCTCCACCTCCTCCTCCTCGTCCTCCTCCTCCTCATCCACCTTACAACGACCACACCCCCCTTCCCCTCAGACCCCCCAACAAAACGTTTGCTCTTTGCATAATCTTTGGTTTGTCTCGTGCGGCGCCGTAATTGCAAGAGGTGGCTCTATAAACAAGCGGGTTGCTTTGTTTGAGAGCGCCAGCCGAGGCTTCGCAATTTCCATGTTTGGATTTTGAACAAACAAAGATATGAGATTAGGGGAGGGTTTTTGGGGGAGGGAGGAGGGGGGAGGGGGGAGGGTTCGTCACATGAATTGCATTGAATGAAAGGGTTTCGCATTAGCCTGATGGGGGTTATATTGGACACGGGGAGTATTGGGTCAGCACTCAAAAATGGCAGCTTTGAAGTCAGTCTCTCTCTCTCTCTCTCTCTCTCTCTCTCTCTCTCTTTTTCTTTCTTTCACAGACTGTTTCTCTGATTACTGTCTCGTTCTCTTAAGAACACGGTATCTCTCTCTCTCTCTCTCTCTCTCTCTCTCTCTCTCTCTCTCTCTCTCTCTCTCTCTCTCTCTCTCTCATAAACACATTATCTCTCTCTCTCATAAACACATCTCTCTCTCTCTCTCTCTCTCTCTCTCTCTCTCTCTCTCTCTCTCTCATAAACACATTATTTCTCTCTCTCCCTCTCACAAACTCTCTCTCTCTCTCTTTCATAAACCCATTATTTCCCTCTCTCTCATAAACACATTATTTCTCTCCCCCCCTCCTCTCTCTCTCTCTCTCTCTCTCTCTCTCTCTCTCTCTCTCTCTCTCTCCATTTGTTGGTGAGGTCACATTCGCGAATGGAAGACATCGTATTAGGCCGCTCTTCGGCCCAGTAACTTAAGAAGCATTTTCTCACCACCCCCTCACACACACCTCGCACCCACACACCCACACCCACGCCCACACCCCCACAGAGTGCATCAGTGGATCGTTGGTTGTGGCCTGTTTCTTTGCGCGTGCGCGGGCGCGCTTTTTTATATCAGGCCTGAACGTCGTGAATTATTGTACTCAAAATGAGATCTTGTTTGTGTGTGTATGTGTGTGTATGTGTAAGTCTGCACGCCATAAACTGTGCATTTAATACACCGGTGTATACCTGTGTATTTTTTCTTGAAATTTAAGGATGGTATTTGCTTTGCAATTTTGCCTGAAAGCACTCGTGTGTTTGTGAGTGCAGGCACCACAAACACGTTGGTTTGTGAGTGTTTGTGCGTTTGTATGAGTGTGTTAAAACCATCTTGAGTGTTTTTAAACGTAAATAAGAAAGTAATGATGAATAAGGTTCAGGAAATAAGAATAACGGGGAATCAAAGAAGGAAATAGGCATAATTTAGAAAGTCGGCAGCAGGGAACGAAAACAGTAAGAAGGGAAAATGAGAGAGAGAGAGAGAGAGAGAGAGAGAGAGAGAGAGAGAGAGAGAGAGAGCCGGTGAAAGCTCGGCCGAGAATCAATATCAGGAGTGAAAGGACGAACGGTGAAAGTGTTATTGGAAAGCCCCTCTCTCTCTCTCTCTCTCTCTCTCTCTCTCTCTCTCTCTCTCTCTCTCTCTCTCTCTCTCTCACACTCACATAATACCTGCAAATGCTCGCAACATTTCACACAGGCACAAACATATATACTTCTCTCTCTCTCTCTCTCTCTCTCTCTCTCTCTCTCTCTCTCTCTCTCTCTCTCTCTCTCTCTCTCTCCAAAGTACGCAGGCACTCGAGAGACATCATAATTCTTCCGTAATTGCAAAGTGATTTATCCTAATTACACATTCAATTAACACAGTCGCTACGCCGTCCTATTAATTCCGAACTTGTTTGGCCTTACCAGTATTTTCTCTTTGTGAGCACCGGGAGATGGACAATCAGTTACAATAAAGACTTTTCAGACTTTTTTTAGACTTATTATGCCTTTAAAGGCTTTTTTAGACATTTTAGGCTTTTCAAATTTTTTTAGACTTTTATTAGATTTTTAGACTTTTTAGACTTTTCAAGAATTTTTAGACTTATTTTAGATTTTTACACTTTCTAGACTTTTCAAGAATGTTTAGACTTTCATTAAATTTTAACTTTTTTTTAGATTTTTTAGACTTTTCAAGGCTTTTCAGGATTTATTTTAGATATTTTCACTTTATTTAGACTTGTTTTAAGATACTTAGTCTTTTTAAGACCATTTCAAGAATTTTCAAAGAATTTTTTTACTCTAGAGACGTTTTGAGATTTTTAGAATATTTTAGACTTTTAGATTGTTTAAGCCTTTTTTCAAACTTTTAGGCTTTATTAGGCCTTTCTAGACTTTTAGATTTTTAAGACATACTTTTTAGATTTTAAACCTTTTTTTTAGAGTTTTTGGGCTTTTAGAATTTTAAAGACTTTTTGACATTTTTGGCTTATTTTTAAATTTTAAAGACTAACTTTTAGACATTTTAGACATGTATTTGTTTAAATATCATTGTGACATCATATACGCATTCATTCCCAATAATTTCCGTCACCAGCTGTGATGTCCTGTGGGCTACTAAGTAGACATGAATAGCAGGCATAATATATATTGTTCTTTTTAATTTAGTTTCCGTTATTAAGTAGACATTATTATCATTGTTAATCTTCGTTATTACGCATATATTATTTTCCATTCCGAGGTTCCCATTCCTGTTGGTAATCCCTTTGTGTGAGTTTCAATTGGAAATGGAATAAAAAGTAAAAAATGCGTCGAAGTTTCTTCGGCGCAATCGAGTTTTCTCTACAGCCGCTACAGCGTATAATCAAGGCCACCGAAAATAGATCTATTTTTCGGTGCGTTGGTATAATGCTGTATGAGCCGTGACCCATGAAACTTTAACCACGGGCCGGTGGTGGCCTGTTTTATATCGTTGCTAGAGGCATGATTATGGCTAACTTTAACCTTGAATAAAATAAAAACTACTGAGGTTAGAGGGCTGCAATTTGGTATGTTTGATGATTGGAGGGTGGATGATCAACATGACAATTTGCAGCCCTCTAGCCTCAGTAGTTTATAAGATCTGAGGGCGGACAGAAAAAGTGCGGACAGAAAAAGTGTGGACAGAAGAATGCGGACGGACAGACATACCCGGCACAATAGTTTTCTTTTAAAGAAAACTAAAAAAAAGTGAAATCATAAACAAACGTAAACACAAACATTAAAATTACATATACGTAAACATCACACAAACAGTAACCAGGAACTTGTTTGTGTTCAACGTCAATAAACAAACTCCAAATAACGGTGACTTCTGTTTAGAGCCGAAAGCAGAGCACTCGATGAGTGAAAGAAGGGAGATGAGAGAGAGAGAGAGAGAGAGAGAGAGAAAGTTAAAACAAACTTATAAGAAGAATTATAGAGATGTGAATTGGAAATATGAGATGTTAAGGCAAGGGTCCTGGAGAGAGAGAGAGAGAGAGAGAGAGAGAGAGAGAGAGAGAGAGAGAGAGAGAGAGAGAGAAGAATCAATCTTTCTTCAACGCAACATGCCATCTTTAATTTTTAGGATTTAGGTCATCGTTGTAAGTTGCTCCTAAGAAATGGGGAGTTGGAAATTCTCTCTCTCTCTCTCTCTCTCTCTCTCTCTCTCTCTCTCTCTCTCTCTCTCTCTCTCTCTCTCTCTCTCTTCCAGGACCCTTGATTCTCATCTCATGTTTTCAATTCACATCTTTCTCTAATTCTTCTTATACCTTTGTTTTAACTCTCTCTCTCTCTCTCTCTCTCTCTCTCTCTCTCTCTCTCTCTCTCTCTCTCTCTCTCTCTCTCTCTCCCCTGATGGAAATATGTTTCAAATGACGAGACCCAATTTTCAAATCCATTCCACCCAACCTTCTGTTCCACCCTTACATTCATATTCATCTTCTTCTATTAAAGTTTCAGAGGAAATAGAATAACAGATTCCCAACGTCCATCTTCCAGGTGGGGGAGGAGGGTGGTGTTTGTGTGTATGGGTATGGGTGTGTGTGTGGAGGTAGGGGGTGGGGGTGGGGGTAAGGAGAGAAAATCCCAAACAAACCAGTTGTACGAATTTACAGAAAGGAAAAAGACAGATAATGTCAGTAAAGTGATCTAGGGACGAGAGTGGCCTCTGTACATTATGCAAATGAGTTTCTGGGGAGAGAGGGTGGGTGGTGTTGGGGTGGGGTGGGAGAGGGGAGGAGGGGAGGAGAGGGGCAGGAGGAGGAGGAGGAGGAGGAGGGAAAAGGAAGATGAGGAGAGAAAAATGGGTAAGTGGAAGGTAGACGAGAAAAGGAAAGGAAATAGCGAGAGTGAGTGAGCTGTTGGAATAGGAAGAAATATAAGGTGCAGCTGAGAGAGAGAGAGAGAGAGACAGAGGTCCAAGAGGAAGAGAGAGAGAGAGGTCCAAGAGGAATGAGAGAGAGATGAGAGAGAGAGAGAGATGTGAATTGGAAATATGAGATGTGAAGATGTGACCTGGATAGGAAAGAGAGAGAGAGAGAGAGAGATAACACAAAGGAGGCTGAGAGGGAGAGACAGAGAGATGTGAAATGGATGAGATTAGATGTCCTGGAAGGAGAAGTGTCCTGGAAGAGAGAGAGAGAGAGAGAGAGAGAGAGAGAGAGATGTGAAATGGTCCAAAGGATGAGATGAATTGGAAATATGAACGTGAAGGCAAGTGTCCTGAAGAGAGAGAGAGAGAGAGAGAGAGAGAGAGAGAGAGAGAGAGAGAGAGAGAGAGAGGTGTACAGGAAATCCTCGAAATCGCATTATACTTTCCAGAAATATACAAAATATACATTTTCATTGTGTTTTTAATCTCGTCTTACGTCTTGCATTTTTAACACAGTTTTTGCAATAACTATTCTACTTCTTTCTTTTACATTTTTATACATTTTTTGCTTCATTACAAATGGAAGAGATAAGAATTATTAACTTAGGATTGGTCAGCAATAAAACCGAAACAGGTCAGAGCATAAAACATACTTTAAAGTAATTATATATATATATATATATATATATATATATATATATATATATATATATATATATATATATATATATATATATATATAGCCAAAATACCCTTTCTGATTCTTCACACTTGACATACACTTCACACTACAAATCAGATCCGAATGCAAGAAATATGAAGCAAATTCTGATGTCTTTCAATTCAAAACGAGGAAGCCAACCTGACCTCGAGGAAGGAAAGTCTGTTGCCGCTCTGCCATATATCCGCCGAATTAAGGCCATTCAACGACCTCATCATGGTAGCCGAGTGGTCAATCGGGCCTTTGAGGTGGACAGATAAGATTTGTGGCTATTACAATATACTTCCCTTTCATTTTGCAAGCATCAGGTTCGATCCTGGTCTTTGTTGAAAGGCAGAAACTTGCCCACTGCCATTCCACACGTGATTGTGTGTTGATTATTATTGCCTATATATATGTATATATATTATGTTATATGTTGATTATATATATATATATATATATATATATATATATATATATATATATATATATATATATATGTATATTTATATATATATGTATGTATGTATATATGTATACATACATACATATACACATCTCTAGTGGAAAGGAAGACATCATCAACATCAGCATCAACATCTCAGATTCGAGAGAGTTGAAGAAGAGGCAAGATTGTGGTAAACTTGTCTCTTGAAAGCCCTTTGAAGATGCTCTTGACAGGGCGCCTTTCCAGATTAATAAATGAAAAAGTTGGGGGCCGTCGCCCCTCGCTCCTCGCTCGGGGCATACGGCGGCACGTACGAGAGACTCTCTCTCTCTCTCTCTCTCTCTCTCTCTCTCTCTCTCTCTCTCTCTCTCTCTCTCTCTCTCTCTATATATATATATATATATATATATATATATATATATATATATATATATATATATATATATATATATATATATATATATGTATGTATATATATATATA
Organism: Macrobrachium rosenbergii; assembly: GCF_040412425.1. NCBI lineage: Eukaryota > Metazoa > Arthropoda > Malacostraca > Decapoda > Palaemonidae > Macrobrachium > Macrobrachium rosenbergii. The sequence continues at coordinate 18,928,338 of NC_089787.1, read as the reverse complement.
TCTCTCTCTCTCTCTCTCTCTCTCTCTCTCTCTCTCTCTCTCTCTCTCTCTCTCTCTCTCTCCCCTAAAACTTTTTCATGCTCTCGTAATATAAACATTAAGCGTAACGATTATCATAAATAAGATGATACATTTTTTTTATCCTTTCCCTCCTCAGTCTGATGCAATTATAACGATATTAAGAAAGCGCAGTTAATTATTGCTGCCTTTCGTCTTTCCAGTTAGCGTAGTTACCCTGAGACTCTGCGTCATTCGCGTTTTTAGGTTTCTGTAAAAGAAAAGTATTGCGCCGGACTGGTTTGTCCGTCCGCACTTTTTCTGTCCGCCCGCAGATCTTAAAGACTACTGAGGCTAGAGGGCTGCAAATTGGTATGCTGATCATCCACCCTCCAGTCATCAAACATACCAAATTGCAGCCCTCTAGCCTCAGTAGTTTTTATTTTATATAAGGTTAAAGTTAGCTATGATCGTGCTTCTGACAACGACATAGGATAAGCCACCACAGGGCCATGGTTAAAGTTTCATGGGTCGCGGCTCATACAATATTGTACTTAGACCACCGAATGATAGATCTATTTTCGGTGGCCTTGATTGTACACTGTAGCGGCTGTACGGAAAACTCGATTGCGCCGAAGAAACTTCGGCGCATTTTTTACTTATCTTTAAAGCATAAATTTTTGCAAATATTCTGCGCCACTCACAATTCTTTCAAAAATATATTGTTTTTTTTTTTTTTTTTTACCCAGCTATCAAAATACTGTCACATTAGTTGCCTTTTAGCTTAGTTATAATGCCAGGCAACTGTTACTTTCCCTTAAATAGGCCTTGAAATAAAATCGTTCTAGATCTGTAATGTCTAGACATGTCTAGGTGAGGTGTCACATTCGAATATAATTATTTCTCACCTGTCATGTTTTGTTTACGCAACATTAATGTTTCTTATAATACTAAATTATGCCTGTTTTCAGTCCGAGAGAGAGAGAGAGAGAGAGAGAGAGAGAGAGAGAGAGAGAGAGAGAGAGAGAGAGGCAGGCTAATTTGAGCAAGTTCAGCTCGGTGTTTTAATTTAGGGGAAATACTGCTTTTTCGTGTAGGCTTTATCGGCGTTAATATGAAAGGTGTTACGACTCTCAGTTTGGTAATGCAAAAAATAAAGTGCAGTTCATTTCTAGATATCCAGTTGATGTATATATATATATATATATATATATATATATATATATATATATATATATATATATATATATTTATATTTATATTTATACATAAATTATATATATATATATATATATATATATATATATATATATATATATATATATATATATATATATATATATATATATATATATATATATAAATATATATGAATTGTTTTATTGAGACTCAAATGGAGATATTTACTCTCAATAACTCTATACACAGTCCACTATAGATTAATTATAGATTAACTATATTCCTTTAGAACTGATAAAGTTGCCTAAATTTAAAGTCAACAAATGAAAATGGAAAATTCTATAGCCTGCTCTCATTTCAGAGGCGTAGGTGACGTCATAGGCATTATCGAATATATGTGCGGGATTAGATCCATATCACGAGAGAGAGAGAGAGAGAGAGAGAGAGATTAAAGTAAGCAAGTTGAACTTGCATAAATCGTGTATAACCCTTTCCTTCTCCCTTCCACCCCCACCCCCGTACACACACACACACACACACACACACACGCAACTCCCCAGACTTGGCGCTTTCCGTATGTAAATTGTTTGGGGTGAAAATTAGAGAGTAAAGTTCCCTCAATGGTTTAGCTAATATTTTGGCCCAAGAGTTTGGGCAATGAAGTTCGGGAGGAGGAGGAGGAGGAGGAGGACGAGGAGGAGGAGGAGGAGCTGTAGGAGTAGGAGGAGGAGCTGGAGGAGTAGGAGGAGGGGAGGGGGAGGAGGGAGGGGGTAGAATTGGCTAGGATTGCACCCTGGAAGGAGAGGTGCCAGCTACCAGGGTTACTTAAGGCTACTGGGTGAGAAATGTGGGCGGTTGTATGTTTGTGTGTGTGTGTGTGTGCGCGCGTACGCGCGCGCATGCGTGTGTTAACAGGGGGGACGGGACGAGGTGGGCCAGGGTCCTAGCACATTTTGGCAAGGTGGTCCACTATTTATGCCCTTGTTTGGCGACGTCCTTTTTGCCCGTTTGGGGCAAGAGACATAATCGGGATAAGTTTGTACAGACTCTCGTTCTTGTATCATACGAAGGAGGCGGTTGCCGGTTAGTTTGTTTTCACACGGGATCGACTCGAGTTGTTTTTGACAGACACACAGACAGACGCAGGCAGTGTGTTTGCTTGTTTGTATATGTGTGGTAGAGGGAGAGAGAGAGAGTGGGAGAGTGAGAGAAAGTGATCATGCGTTTGTGTGTGTGTGTGTGTGAGAGAGAGAGAGAGAGAGAGAGAGAGAGGGACAAAAAGAAAAGGGTAAGAGAGATAGTGTGTATGGAGAGAGAGAGAGAGAGAGAGAGAGAGAGAGAGAGAGAGAGAGAGCAACATTATTATCGAGTGAACAAATGTTTTGTCCACTTGAATATTTCCCCATTCCTTCTCTCTCTCTCTCTCTCTCTCTCTCTCTCTCTCTCTCTCTCTCTCTCTCTCTCTCTCTGTAATGTGCGTGTTAGTGTTTCAGAAATACCTGTTGAGTCCATTATTTATGGAGGCTGTTAGTGGAAAATAGGGTTTCTTTTACGTTTGACTTTGCAAGTTGCAACTGGTAAGTGCTTTCACACTTCGTGTGTCTGTGTGTGTGTGTTTGTGTTTGTGTCTGTGTATGTGTGTGTAAGATACTTCAAGTTTGTGATCGTTCACCTTCAAATGTATGTTCATTATGAATAATAAATAAAATGAATGATACCACCACTAAAATAAAAGTGTCTGAACATTACGTAAATATTTCAACAAATCTCCATTAAATTATGAACAATACATTTTATTTTATTTATAATAAAAATAATAATAATAATAATAATAATAATAATAATAATAATAATAATAATAATAATAATAATGCTCATTGTTGATTTAATTACATCAGTCTGCCCCTCTGAATCAACCTCGTGATAGATTGATTAAGGGAAACAGCCTGTCTGATAATCTGAGATAATTATTGCTTGTGCAGTATAATTAATCAGGTTGTCGAATACCTGGAGGAGAGAGAGAGAGAGAGAGAGAGAGAGAGAGAATAAGACTGTGTATAAGTGAATAGATGGTTTTTGTTGAGAGAGAGAGAGTGGTGTAATACATATAATTATTATTATGATACTTGTTAAATAAATAATTGTGTATATATATACTATATTATATATATAAAATATACATAAAGGAATGAATACATAATACATACACAGTACATAGTGACTGCATTTTGTGATGTATATTTTCATACATACGTTGAAATATACCATCATTATCCTTGGATGTATATAATCTGTCATAAATGATAATATGAATAATGGTGATCAGTATTTTTTGGAAACAATAATTTCATGGGCTAACCAGAACCTCTCTCTCTCTCTCTCTCTCTCTCTCTCTCTCTCTCTCTCTCTCTCTCTCTCTCTCTCTCTCCGAGGCTTCCTATGTCTTCCGGCTGTTCGCCTCCATAAGACATAATGTGCTTTCAGGAAGGAGATTTGATAAATCCCCTTCTCTGCTTTGCTCTTGGGGATTTCTTTTACCTCCGTGAATAAATCCCTGTGCTTCCGTTCGGATTTCTTTCCTGTAAGTAAATCTCCGCTTCTTTATTTCTTTTTTCTTGTGGGAGTTTGAATAAATCTCCGATTTCTTCATGTTTTTCTTGTGGGAGTTTGAATAAATCTCCTCTTCTTTTTTTTTCCTCTTGTGGGAGTTTGAATAAATCTCCGATTTCTTTATTTTTTTCTAGTGAGAGTTTGAACAAATCTCCGATTTCTTTGTTTTTTCTAGCAAGAGTTTGAATAAATCTCCGATTTCTTTATTTTTTTCTAGTGAGAGTTTGAATAAATCTCCGCTTTCTTTATTTTTATTCTAGTGAGAGATTGAATAAATCTCCGATTTCTTTTCAGGATTTGATTGGCTTTTTGTCCGTGTGAAGCCTTATGTTAGTGAATAAATCTCCGGTTTGATTTGCTTTTTAGTTTTGAATAAATCACTTTTTTGGAGGAGAATAAATCTCTGATATTTATTCCAAACTTCACATGTGTTTGGATAAAAGGAAACCACCTTTGGAGGGATTAGGTGGAAATACTAAAACCGTAAAATTAAATATTTCCTAACTTTGATACAGAGAAAATGTTTGATAACATTATTCCAGTGAGGTTTGACAATAGAATTCAAGTGGTTAAGTTTGACAGTGTTTTTGCAATGACAAACTCCGACCAATAAAGTGTAATAAATGTTTGTGTCACCATATGTCTTGCAGCAACGTTGCAATGAAAAATCAAATCTCATGACAGTTGTATTGCAATCAGTAACACTGTCAGTGTTGCAACGGAGAATTTTGACAACACTTTCGCAACACAAAAGGTTTGACGTCACTATTGAAATGGCAGTAATTTAGGAACAACGCCTCTGTATGTCAGAGTTTGAAAATGATATTGCAATATCGAAACCTGAAAATAATGCAATTGTAGAATCTGACGATAGGATTTAAGTGGGGAAAATTTATTGCAATTTCGAAGCTTGAAAATATTGCAATAGAAGGATCTGATGATAGGATTTATGTGGGGGAAAATTTATTGCAATATTGAGACTTGAAAATATTGCAATGATAGAATCTGACGATAATTTAAGTAATGGAAAATTTATTGCAATATCGAAGCTTGAAAATATTGCAATAATAGAATCTGACGATAGAATTTAGGTGGGGGAAATTTATTGCAATATCAAAGCTTGAAATTATTGCAGTGATAGAATCTGACGATAAACATTAAGTTAGGGGGAAATTTGTTGCAAGATCGAAGCTTAAAAATATTGCAATAGTAGATTCTGACGATATAATTTAAGTGGGGAAAATTTATTGCAATATCAAAGCACGAAAATATTGCAATGATAGAATCTGACAATAGAATTTTAGTTGGGGAAATTTATTGCAATGCCTAAGCCTGAAATTATTGCAATTATAGAATATAACGATAGAATTTTAGTTGTGGGAAATTTATTGCAATATCGAAGCTTGAAAATATTCCAAAAATAGAATCTGACGATAATTTAAGTAGGGGAAAATTTATTGTAATATCAAAGCTAGAAAATGTTGCAATGATAGAAGCTGACGATAGAATTTAAGTGGGGAAAATTTATTGCAATATAAAAGCATGAAAATATTGCAGTGATAAAATCTGACGATAAAATTTTAGTTGGGGGAAATTTATTGCAATATGAAGCTTAAAAATATTGCAGTGATAGAATGTGATGGTAGAATTTAGGTGGGGGAAAATTTATTGCAATTTCGAAGCTTGAAAATATTGCAATGATAGAATCTAATCGTAGAGTTTTAGTGGGGGAAAATTTATTGCACTATCAAAGCCTGAAATTATTGCAGTGATAGAATCTGACGATAGAACTTTAGTTGGTGGAAATTTATTGCAATATTGAAACATGAAAATATTGCAATGATAGAATCTGACGGTAGAGTTTAATTGTGGAAAATTTATTGTTATGTTGATGCCTGAAAATATTGCAATAATAGAATCTGATGATAGAATTTTATCGGGGGAAAATTTATTGCAATGTCGAAGCCTGAAAATATTGCAGTGATAGAATCTGTCGATATAATTTAGGTGGGGGGGAAATTTATTGCAACATTGTAACTTAAAAATATTGCAGTGATAGATCTGACGATGAATTTTAGTTGGAGGAAATTTATTGCAACATTGAAACTTGAAAATATTGCAGTGATAGAATCCGATGATAGAATTTTATTTGGGGGAAATTTATTGCAATATCAAAGCATGAAAATATTGCAATAGCAGAATCTGACGATAGAATTTTATTTGGAGGAAATTTATTGCAATACTGAAACTTGAAAATATTGCAGTGATAGAATCTCACGATAGAATTTTACTTGGGGGAAAATTTATTGCAATATCAAAGCATGAAAATATTTCAATAGTAGAATCTGACGATAGAATTTAAGTGGTGGAAAATTTATTGCAATATTGAAGCCTGAAAATATTCCAGTAGTAGAGTCTGACAATAGAATTTAAGTGAGGGGAACTTTATTGTAATAATGAAGCATGAAAATATTGCAGTGGTAGAATCTGGCAATAGACATTAAGTTGGGGGAAAATTTATTGCACTATCAAAGTCTGAAAATATTGCAATGATAGAACCTGACTATAGAATTTAGGTGGAGAAATTTATTGCAATATCGAAGCTTGAAAATATTGCAATGATAGAATGTGACGATAGGATTTTAGTTGGGGAAAATTTATTGCAATATTGAAACTTGAAAATATTGCAATGATAGAATCTGACGGTATAATTTTCATTTGGGGGAAATTTGTTGCAATATCAAAGCATGAAAATATTGCAATTGTAGAATCTGACGATAGAATTTAAGCAGGTGAAAATTTATTGCAATATCGAAGCTTGAAAATATTGCATTGATTGAATCTGACGGTATAATTTTCATTTGGGGGAAATTTGTTGCAATATCAAAGCATGAAAATATTGCAATTGTAGAATCTGACGATAAAATTTAGTTGGGGAAATTTATTGCAATATTGAAACTTGAAAATGTTGCAGTGATAGAATCTGATGACAGAATTTTAGTTGGAGGAAATTTATTGCAATATCGAAGCTTGAAATTATTGCAATAGTGGAATCTTAAGATAATTTAAGTAGGTGAAAATTTATTGCAATATTGAAGTTTGAAAATATTGCAGTGATAGAATCTGAAGATAGAATTTTAGTTGGGGAAATTTATTGCAATATTGAGGTTTGAAAATATTGCAATGATAGAATCTGAAGATAGAATTTTAGTTGGGGAAATGTATTGCAATATCGAAGCTTGAAAATATTGCAATGATAGAATTTTAGTTGGGGGAAATTTATTGCAATATCAAAGCTTGAAAATAATCCAAAGTTAGAATCTGACGCCATGATTTTAGTGAGATAAATCTGGGAGTTAATGAGAAAAGGAATTTGGGTGAGGAGGATAATCTGGCAGCACAGTCAATAACATTGCAATAACGAGGTAATTTATTGGATGAGAAGGGAGGAACCTTTTTCGACTCTGTCGTGGAAGTTAATTCCACACAGTAATGAGGTTGAAAGGGAAAATGGTATATTAATGTATTTGGTCAGTACATTAATGTATTTAATCTTTTATTTTTATATTCAGTCCATGTGGCGTTTTATGTATATTTATATATATATATATATATGTATGTGTGTGTAATATATACATATGTATGTGTCTGTGTTTAGCGGAATTTGCAACGGTGCAATCTGCAGAGAGATATTGTGGAATGATGCAATATGTTTACCGAGCAAATACACTTAACGTCTGCTAACACCGGCGGTGCTGTACGCATTTCCCACACTGCTGTGGGGCTGTGGGTGGGTAGGAGGAAGAGGAGAGAAGAGGGGGAGGGGGTAGGCTGTGGGCTGTGGGCTGTGGGAGAGGTAGAGTAGAGGGAGGGGGAGGGGAAGGGTAGGATTAGAGGCATAATTTTCGTTTTTCTTTCTCTGAATATTTATCCACAGGAATCACAAAAAATTTTGACACAGTTTTTGACAAAATTATTGACTTAAATTTTTGCCACAAAATTTTTGACACAATTTTTGACACAAAAATTTTGATATAAAAATTTTGACAATTTTTGACAAATATTGACACAAAATTTTTGAAAAAAAAATTTTTGACTTAAAATCTTTGACATAAAAATTTTGACAAAGTTTTTGACAAAAATTTTGACACAAAAATTTTGAATGGAAATTTTTGACACAATTTTTGACAAAATTTTTGACACAAAAATTTTGTCAAAAAAATTTTTGACAAAAAAAAAAATTTTTTTGACGCAAAATCCTAACACCAAAAAACTACGACAAAGAGCCCGTGCTGGCCTGAGGTCAGTCAACTTAATCTAGCGTCATTAATATATAAAAAACGAAGGCAGGATGAGCTTCATTAGTGACATCATTATAATAAAGTATAATTAACGGTCCTTTGATATGTTTCAATGAGAGCGCGACCTAATTACTCCTTCTGAATGCGGGGTAAGGATTATTATTATTATTATTATTATTATTATTATTATTCTGAATTCACAGTCTCGTGAAAAAGAGTTCGTGTAACAGAATCCACAATTATTTACTAAGTAAAATATAAAAGTTTTTGTATTTTATTTAGTAATATGGTTCACTAAATAATTCTGGATTTTTATCACAGAAATTTTTATTATTATTATTATTATTATTATTATTATTATTATTATTATTAGTGTTGTTGTTGGTGTTGATAAATGAATTAAAAACTGTAATTATTTATTTGCTCTCCAATATTTAATTCGAAAAGAATCACTGATGATATTCTTTCTTGTGGCACTCGAGAAGTTATGCAACTTGCATGCCACCATCCAGTGGGTTAAATAATGACGAATTTGCTTTACATCAATACACAAATCAATCCATGAACCACACTTGCATTGGCCTCAACTCATTCACTTTTGACATCAACAAGTAATTCCGTTTTCTCAGCCTGAAATTAAGTAAATTTAGAAAGAGGGTTTTAGAAATATCATTCCACGAATTGTGCCAGTTCTAGCCCCCTGACATTCTAGATGAGATAAAACGAGAAAAAGTAAACAAGTTTCTTCGGCGCAATCGAGTTTTCTGTAGCAGCAGCGCATAACAGCCACCGAAAATAGATCTATCTTTCGGTGGTCTCAGTATATTGCTGTATGAGCCGCGACCCGTGAAACTTTAACCACGGCCCCGGTGGTGGTCTGTCCTGTATCGTTGCCAGATGCACGATTATGGCTAAATTTAACCTTAAATAAAATAAAAACTACTGAGGCTAGAGGGCTGAAATTTGGTATGCTTGATGACTGGAGGGTGGATGATCAACATACCCATTTGCAGCCCTAAAGCCTCAGTAGTTTTGAAGATCTGAGGGCGGACGGGAAAAGTGCGGACGGACAGACAAAGCCGGCACAATAGTTTTCTTTTACAGAAAACTACAAAAAAGTGTGATTTCATAAACCTATCTATTACGCGAGCTGTCAGTTTCCGCTTCGTAAATTTATGGCCCATGTAAAGAGAGAACGTTTTTCCCGTATGTGCATATATGTTTGTGTCAATATACGTCCGTTTGTGTACGTTTATGTGCGTTTGTTATAAACGTATATTTTACATTGCTAATGATGAGGCTTGTATGTGTAACGGAGGAATGAATGTCTAAACGTGCCTGTAAAACGTATGCTTGTGCCTGTTTGTGTGTGCGCATGTGTGCGTCCGTTTGCTTGTGAGAATTGTACGCCTCCACAGCAATACTAGACTGGGGAAGGGAAGGGGGGGGGTGGGGGTTTGTAGGTGAGTGGGGCGGGGGGAAGATGCTTGTGTATAATTCTGCATTCACCGTCGAGACTTCAAGCAAAGGCGTGGGGGTGCAAGCAGCAAGTGTTGTTGTTGTGCTTGCGTGTGTTCCAGAGAGAGAGAGAGAGAGAGAGAGAGAGAGAGAGAGAGAGAGAGTATCACCTTTAATGAGGAGAGCTGCGATGATTAAAACGCTCCCAGGAATGAGAAGGACGAGATGATAAGGAAGAGGATTCTGGATCTCGTCTTGACGAGGATTCTCCGTAATACAGTATTCGTGTTTTGGGTCTTCTCTCTCTCTCTCTCTCTCTCTCTCTCTCTCTCTCTCTCTCTCTCTCTCTCTGATCCCTAATTTTCTATCTCTCAATTTCTGTTTTTATCTCTCTCTCTCTCTCTCTCTCTCTCTCTCTCTCTCTCTCTCTCTCTCTTGATCCCTAATTTTCTATCTCTCAATTTCTGTTTTATCTCTCTCTCTCTCTCTCTCTCTCTCTCTCTCTCTCTCTCTCCCTAATTTTCTATCTCTCTCTCTGTTTTTTTTCTCTCTCTCTCTCTCTCTCTCTCTCTCTCTTGATTTTTTCATTCCCTCCCTCTCTGAATCTCTTGATCTTATTCTCTATCTCTCAACTTTTTTTCTCTCTCTCTCTCTCTCTCTCTCTCTCTCTCTCTCTCTCTCTCTCTCTCTCTCTCTCTAGGATAAGCTAAAGGTAATGTACTTTATAGATTTTACTCTTGTATATAAATACACATAAAATACATATATATATATATATATATATATATATATATATATATATATATATATATATATATATGTGTGTGTGTGTCTGTATCTATGTGTGTAAAAGAGAGAGAGAGAGAGAGAGAGATAGAGAGAAAGAGAGAGAAAGAGAGACAGACGGACAAAGGCTAATGATTACTGTGTAGTTAAAAACAATAATTTCTCCTTGAACATGCCGGTAATTTTTAATTGTTCTTAGGATAATAATAATAATAATAATAATAATAATAATAATAATAATAATAATAATAATAATAATAATAATAATAATAATAATAACCAAAAGTATTGAGTCAAACCATCCAGGAATATGTGAGATTAAAAATAATTTTTCCTCAAAAAACAGAAACGATTAACAAGTAAAAGGTGCGCCGAAGTCTCTTCGGCGCAATCGAGTTTTCTGTGAGGCGTATAATCAAGGCCACTGGTATAATGCTGTATGAGCGCGGCCTATGAAACTTTAACCATGGCCCGATGGTGGTCTGTCCTATATCGTTGCCAGACGCACGATTATGGCTAACTTTAACCTTAAATAAAATAAAAACTAATGAGGCTAGAGGGCTGCAATTTGGTATGTTTGGTGAGTGGAGGGTGGATGATCAACATACCAATTTGCAGCCCTCTAGCCTCAGGAGTTTTTAAGATTTGAGGGCGCAAAATCATGGCCAACTTTAACCTTGAATAAAATCAAAACTACTGAGGCTAGAGGGCTGCAATTTGTAATGTTTGATGATTGGAGGGTGGACGTACCAATTTTTGATGACTGAGGGTGCCAACTTTAATGATCAAAATAAAAACTACTGAGGCTAGAGGGCTGCAATTTGGTATGTTAGGTGACTGGAGGGTGGATGATCAACAGCCCAATTTCAGCCCTCTAGCCTGAGTAGTTTTTAAGACCTGAGGGCGGACAGAAAAAGTACGGACGGACGGATAAAGCCGGCACAATAGTTTCCTTTTACGGAATACTAAAAAAAAAAAAAAATTAAAAAAAAAATAAAAACCGAAGTACGGGAAGTTCCCTGCCCCCGTCGCTGTCCCATGGGCGAATCCCTCATTTGAGCTCGAAGTTTCGGCTATTTTTGTGGCCCGGGGGAAACCTGGAAGATCCTCGCAGCTCCCAACTTTAAACTTAATTGATTTTGAGGGGGCACACATTTTTCTGTTTCTGTAACCGGCTCGCGCTGACGACCTGCTAAGTTTGCCAATAAACGAACTTGGGCTTGGGGGAAAGTTCATGGTGTGTGTGTGGGGGGGCTGTCTCTCTCTCTCTCTCTCTCTCTCTCTCTCTCTCTCTCTCTCTCTCTCTCTCTCTCTCTCTCTCTTTTACGCGTATTTTTACAAAATCTCTTCTGTAACTTCTGAGATGAGAGTTAATATTTTTCTTATGGGGAAGAAAGCTTAAGTAACTCTCTCTCTCTCTCACCGTTACACAACGTGTTTCTCTCTCTCTCTCTCTCTCACTCTCATACACGTGTTTCTCACGTCTCTCTCTCTCTCTCTCTCTCTCTCTCTCTCTCTCTCTGTTACATACACGTCTCTCTCTCTCTGTCTGTCTGTCTCTCTCTCTCTCTCTCTCTCTCTCTCTCTCTCTCTCTCTCTCTCTCTCTCTCACTGTTACATACACGTGTTCTCTCTCTCTCTCTCTCTCTCTCTCTCTCTCTCTCTCTCTCTCATTGTTATATACACGTTTTATCTCTCTCTCTCACTGAATGTTACATACGTGTTATCTCTCTCTCTCTCTCTCTCTCTCTCTCTCTCTCTCTCTCTCTCTCTCTCTCTCTCTCTCTTACTGTTTACATGTGTTCTCTCTCTCTACTGTTACATACATGTGTTCTCTCTCTCTCTCTCTCTCTCTCTCTCTCTCTCTCTCTCTCTCTTCCACCTTTTTTCTCAAACATAAACTTCCTGTCGTAGGTCGGTGGTCTCTTTGGGATACTGAGGTTAATTAAGGTTTTTTAGTTTTTGTATTGGGGGTATCTCAAGTGGTTGAGGTTTGTTGAGGTTTGGGGAGGTTGTGACGTACGTTGGTCTAGATGACTGATTGATTGATTGATTTGTGGCTATTAAAACTGGCGTCACAGCGGTCTAGATAAACCAGGCCTCATGCCAGCATAAGAAGTTCACCTGCTTGATTTTTCTGCCAGATTTGATCAGATTCTGATTATTATTATTATTATTATTATTATTATTATTATTATTATTATTATTATTATTATTATTATTATTATTATTATTAATGAAACTTTTTAAGTAGCTGCCTCTGAATATATTTTCCAATGGTATTTTCAACCCTGACATATCTTTCAAGGGCAAAGGTCAGTTTAAAGGTGCAACATTGGTTCTCCAGATCTTAAAAATTCTTATATTTTTCAGGGTAATAATTTTGATATTAATTATTTATTCTCAGAAATACATATTTTAAGTATAGTTTCATTGTCATGATATAATCCGTATCATTGTTGTAATATCTAGATATTGTTAGGTCTTACAGGAAGATATTTAATAATATCTGTATTGATATGCAGATATTACTAGATATTTCTAGGTATTACTTTCTTTTCTTGAGTGATATTCAAATATTATTAGATATTACTTTTTATTCTGAGTGGTATACAGATATTACTAAATAGTACTAGACATTACTTTCTATTCTTGAGTGATATAGAGATATTACTAGATATTACTAGGTAATACTCTCTGTTCTTGAGTTACACACAGATATTACTAGATATTACTTTCTATTCTGGGTGACATACAGATATTACTAGATAATATTATTCTTGAGTGTATCTTCTAGGTAATACTCTATTCTTGAGTGACATACAGACATTATTAGATATTACTGTCTCTTCTGAGTGACATACAGATATTACTAGGTAATACTCTCTATTCTTGAGAGATAAACAGATATTACCAGAAATTATTAGTGACATACAGAATACTAGATATTACTGTCTCTTATTGAATGATATTACAGACATTCTCTTCTGATGATTACTGTCTCTTCTGAGTAATATACAGATATTACCAGTTAGTAGGCTACCAGATATTACTTGTCTGTTCTTGAGTGATATACAGATATTCCCAAATATTACTCTCGATTCTTATATCTGACTGGGAATATTTCTTTATTACTAACAGACGAAACCAGCAAGTGAAACAAACTGAATTACTTTCTCTCTCTCTCTCTCTCTCTCTCTCTCTCTCTCTCTCTCTCTCTCTCTCTCTCCCGTTCCTTCTGCCGTTCGGCGATTCCCCTCGTTAGGCTCCAGACGGAGGGAGCGAAGGAATCAGAAGGGATCCGATCTCCTACAAAGAATCCTACACCCGAATCCTATATTTATACCTTTGGCGGCCCCAATCCTGCGGGATAACTTTCCGCGTAAACAGGCTTTCCCAATCCCGGCGGGCATAAAGGTTTCCACGGGATCTCACGTTGACGAAAGCCCTCTCCGCCGTAAGGCTTAGCCCGTGCGCGCGGGCGCGCTGGCAAAGGTGGCTTTGTGCGTTTTTTTGTTTGATATTTTTTTATTTTTTTTTTTTTTTTTTTTTTTTTGGAAGGGTGAGCGTCGTGTTTTTTTTTTTTAATGTTATGACGGAAGTGAGTTTGGGTCTAGGTATGTATGTATATATATATATATATATATATATATATATATATGTGTGTGTGTATGTGTGTGTGTAATAAATATAATATATATATATAATAATATATATATATATATATATATATATATATATATATATATATATATATATATATATATATATATATATATATATATTTAAACTGGATGGTATCTAGTTGAGATATTAATAAAAAAAAAAGTTACAAGATTTCTATGACAAACTGGCCTCATTACAAAAATTAAGTTCATTTCGACAAAAAAACTAAAAGAATAAAATCAAAACTAATACTCATTTCTCGGAAAATTGATACTTGACAATGAGGATGGTCCGAAAGTTCTTTTTTGAATTAATATCTCAACTAGATACCATCCAGTTTGAATGAGTTTTAGAGTAATTGTATATGGCACAGAACAATTATGTATGATAAGTTCATTTCTAGATAATAATGTATATATATTATATAATATATATATAGGTCCCGTTGCTATATATATCCAGATTGGTTTTAGCCACGTAAATCTAAGTCTAATTTGTCAATAAAAACTAAAGACCATTTCAGCAAAAAAAAAAGATTTCTTTACAAAAAATTAAGTCCATTTCTCAGTGTTACTAAAAACAAAACAATTAAGCAAAACCAATACTCATTCCTCTACGAAAATTAAGTTCATTTCTCGACAAAAACTAAAATGAAAAAATTAACAAAACTAATACTCATTTCTCTACGAAAATTAAGTTCATTTCTCGAAAAAAACTAAATGAATAAAATATGCACAACTAATACTCATTTCTCTACGAAAGTTAAGTTCATTTCTCAACAAAAACTAAAAAAAAAATATGCAAAACATCTATTTTCTACGAAACCCTAGTGCAATTTTCTTTAAAAAAAAGTAAGCAAAATTAAACGTATTTATTTACGAAAACAAAGTGCATTTTTCGAAAAAACTATAAAAAATTATTCAAACCTAACACTCATTTCTCTAAGAAAATTAAGTGCATTTCCCAACAAAAACTAAAAAAAAAAAAAAAAGTAGACTAAACTAATACTCGATTTTCTGTGAAAACTAAGTGCATTTCGCGACAAAAGCTAAAATATAAACAGAAATTCAGCAAAACTAATAATCTTTTTTGACCAAAACTAAAATTAAATGTGTTTCTCGACAAAAACTAAAAGATAAAAAAATTTAGCAAAATTAATACTCTTTTCTCGGTGAAAACTAAGTGCGTTTCTCGACACAAACTAAAAAAAAATTGAAGCAAAACTAATACCTATTTCTTTACGAAAACTAAGTCCTATTCTCGACAAAATATAAAATATATATAAAAAAATTAAGCAACACTAATACTCCTTTCTCTTCGAAAACTAATTGCATTTCTCGACAAACACTAAAGAAAACGGTTAAAAGTAATACTCAATATTCTACGAGAACTAAATGCATTTCTTGACAAAAAACTGAAAACTAATACTCATTTATCTACCAAAAATAAGTGCATTTCATAACCAAAATTTCAACAAAACTTATACTAATTTATGTACGAAATTAAGTGCATTTCTCGACAAAAACTAAAACTAAAAAAAAAAAAAAGAAATAATGCATCGTACATCATTCATTCGTTTATACATTTCACCGACGAACTGAACCCAATCATCTTCTTCCCTGGCTGGACCACTCGGGAAGAATTTGGGGTTGTGGGGTGACGCATGCAGAAGAAGAGGGGTGGCTGGGGTGAGCTTATAATTGGGGTGATAATTGGGGTGATGAAGGTAATTAAGAGTGATCGCTAATGGAGATGGCTTCTGGGAGGAGGAGGAGGAGGAGGAGGAGGAGGAGGAATTGGATGATGGATCTCTCGCTTGTCCTGAGTAGACCCATTGTTGTTATTATTCTTGTTCTTGTTGTGATTTGCGATGTTGTTTTCGTAATAACTGTGACAGTGGCAATATTTATTGTTATTAATATTAACAGTGACAATAGTGATGGCAATATTTGTTGTTATTAATATTAATATTCATGATGGCTGCAATGCAATTAGGATTCTGTCAAATTGAGAGAGAGAGAGAGAGAGAGAGAGAGAGAGAGAGAGAGAGAGAAAGCAACAGATAGTCAGACAGACAGACAGAAGAGAGAGAGAGAGAGAGAGAGAGAGAGAGAGAGAGAGAGAGAGAGAGAGAAAGAAACATAAAAGGAAGCGCCGACCAGTTTTTGGGGGCAGGATTGAACGGATTACCTCCTTTCGTCACGAGGATTACAGAAGGATTGAAGGATATTGTTGTCTTCTCTGGGCACGGGGTAGGATGTGTGTATGTGCTTGCGTGCTCGTGTTCACAGAATTTATTATTATTATTATTATTATTATTATTATTATTATTATTATTATTATTATTATTATTATTATTATTATTACAGAACGTGAAATGAAATCCCATGTGTGAAACTGAGTGATATGGATGCCCTTATGTGATATGAATGCCCTGAAGTGGCTTGGATGCCCTTATGTGATACCAATCCCCAATTGTGGATAATGTGATATGAATGCCCGTGTGTGAAAAACTGGAAGCATTTATGTGATATGAATGCCTTTATGCTATATGAATCCCCTTATGTGATATGGATGCCCTAATGTGATATGAATTCCCTGAAGTATCATGAATGCCCTTATGTGATATGAATGCCCATGTGCGATACGAATGCCCATATGTGATGTGAATTCTCTTAAGTGATGTGAATGCCCATGCGTGAAAATACAAGCATTTATGTGATATTAATGCCCTTATGTGATATTGATCCCCATATTTGGTATGAATGCACAGATGTGAAACTGGATGTTCTTACGTGATATGAATGCCATTATGTATGGGAATGCCCGTGTGTGAAACTGGAAGTATTTATGTGATATGAATGCCATTATGTAATAATAATGCCCATATGTGATATGAATGCCCTTATGTGAAACTGGGTGCTCTGTTGTGATGTGGATGCCCTCATGTGATATAAATGCCCCAATGTAATATGAATGCCCTTATGTTATATAAATGCCCATACGTGATATGAATGCCCTTATGTTATATAAATGCCCATATGTGATGTGAATGCCCTTATGTGATATGATTGTCCTAGTGTGAAATGAATGCACCTATGTAATATGAATGCCCTTATGTGATGTGAATGTCCCAACGTGAAATGGATGCCCTTATGTGATATAAATTCCCATAAGTGATATGAATGCCCTTATGTTATATGAATACCCATATGTGATATAAATTCCCATAAGTGATATGAATGCCCTTATGTTATATGATTGCCCATATGTGATATGAATTCCCTTATGTGATATGATTGTCGTAGTGTGAAATGAATACCCTGGTGTGATATGAATACCCTTATGTGATATGAATGCCCTTATGTGATATGAATGCCCTTATGTGATATGGATGCCTTTATGTGATATAAATTCCCATAAGTAATGTGAATGCCCTTATGTTATATGAATGCCCATATGTGATATGAATGCCCTTATGTGATATGAATGTCCAAGTGTGAAATGAATGCCCTAATGTGATATAAATGCCCTTATGTAATATGAATGCCTTTATGTGATGTGAATGTCCCAATGTGATATGAATACCCTTCTGTTATATGAATGCCCATGAGTGATATGAATGCCTGTGTATGAAACTGGGAGCATTTATGTGATATGAATGCCCATGTGTTAAGTGGATGCTCTTATGTGATATATATATATATATATATATATATATATATATGTGTGTGTGTGTGTGTGTGTGTGTGTGTGTGTGTGTGTTAAATGGCAGTATTTATGTGATATGGATGCCATTATGTGATATTACTGCCCCTATGTGAACTGGATCCCCTTACTTAAGAGTGAATTCTCCTATGTAAAATCAGCATTTCGAAAACTTAATTAAAAAAAAGTGTCAAGTGGATTAACAATAGCCACTTTTGGCCACTGCCGGCCAATCAGAAGACGATATCAGTGATAATGACCTAATTAACGATTTGCCAATCCCCCTCCCCCTCCCCCAATCAACGATGAACCTTTAATGACCTCATAAAGGTTGTTCTTTACAGGTGTGCCCCAATTATGGTCTCACCTGTTGGAAACTCATCTCTGGCCCCCTTAAAGATTCCCCATTGATTAGATTAGCTGGGTCTCTCTCTCTCTCTCTCTCTCTCTCTCTCTCTCTCTCTCTCTCTCTCTCTCTCTCTCTCTTCTTTTTCCTTCCAGCTGGTTATTAATTGATGTATTTTTATTTTGGTTTATTGGGTATAGGGTTGCACCTATGGATTTTTTTTTTATTTAGTTTCATTTATTTTGTTTTTGTTTTTTTATTTTATTTTCCTTTTATTTTTGCTTTCATTTTTATTTATTTTATATTGGATTACTTTCATGTTTATTGTGTCTTGGATTATTGTTTGGTATCAGTTATACTTAATTTTTTGTTCTAAATATATATAAATATATATATAAAAAATATATATATATATATATATATATATATATATATATATATATATGTTATATATATACAGTTATATATATACAGTATATATATATATATTTCTACGTTATTTGCTGATTACAGACACATATATATATACGTATATATATATACATATATATATATATATATATATATATATATATATATATATATATATATATATATATATATATATATATATATATATATATATATATATATATATATATACATATATATATATATATATATATATATATATATATATATATATATATATATATATATATATATATGTATATATACATATGTGTGCGTGTGTGCAATCAACAAATAACGTAGAAATAAAGAAGTAAATAAAAGGAAATCGTGAACAAAAATGAAAACAAGAAATATGGGAAAGAAAAATAAGGAAATCTTGCTAAAGGAAGGTGTAGGATTAAGGCAAAACAAGAGAGGGAATTGAAATATAAGGGGAGATGGGATAACAAAGAGATTAAAGAGAATGGGAGGATTACCGGGGAGACAAGTACATAATGAGAGAGAGAGAGAGAGAGAGAGAGAGAGAGCAGTTCTCAGCTTACAAATGATGATCTTGTATCCTAAAAAGAGACAATATGTAAGTGTGCAAGAGAAAGAAACATAGAGAGAGAGAGAGGTAATGAGTGTCTGAGAGAGAGAGAGAGAGAGAGAGAGAGAGAGAGAGAGAGAGGCAGTTTCTCATCTTACAAATGATATTCTTGAATCCTATAAAGAGACAACACGGATGTATACAGAGAGAGAGAGAGAGAGAGAGAGAGAGAGAGAGAGAGAGCGGTAATTGGGAATGTTCTCTATGTAGTAACTCAATGTTGTTGAGTCCAGTATTGATTTTTAGCGGAGGGGCAAAGTGGCGCCCACGTCTTGGTTACGGCTGAAGAGAAGAGTTGGTACAAGGGGGGGTGGTTGGACTCCCCCCGTCCCCTCTTCCCCCCACTCATCCATCCTATCAGCCTCCTCTTCTCTCTCTCTCTCTCTCTCTCTCTCTCTCTCTCTCTCTCTCTCTCTCTCTCTCTCTCTGCCACAATGTTGATAGGATCGGGATGCCATCGTTGGAAGATTACTGACAATAATGTTGATATTCGTCCTCTAGCAATACTTGCACATTTTCCTTCGTCACCTCCCCTCCCCACCTCTCCCCTCTACCCTGCCCCTCTGATCCCCCCTTTCCATACCATAAACCCCCCCCCCTCCCACCCCATCCTCCACATCCATGTTGATAACAAGGGTAAACCATCTTAAAAATGACTGACGTTCTAATGCAAATGTAAAGATTAATACCTCTCTCTCTCTCTCTCTCTCTCTCTCTCTCTCTCTCCCATGTTTTTTACAGATCAGATAAATATGAATCTAGAATTACTGTAGATGATTTTAGATTTTCTCTGAACTGTGAGAATTGAAGAGGAAGTTACGTTTGTGCCTTGTTAGTTAGGTTTAAATTAAATCATGGAAGCTCTAGCAAATTTGTTCATGGAAGCTCTAACTAATTTGTTCATTGAAGCTTAAGCAGATTTGTTCGTTGGAGCAGTAGCTAATTTGTTCATGGGAACTTTGTAAAATTTGTTCATGAGAGCTTTAGCTAATCTTTTAATGGAATCTTTAGCAAATTTGTTCTTGGGAGCAATAGCTAATTTGTTCATGGAAGCTCTAGAAAATTTGTTCATTGGAGCTTTAGTTAATCTGTTCGTGGAAGCTTTAGCAAATTTGTTCATTGGAGCAGTAGCTAATTTGTTCATGAGAGCTTTAGCTAATCTGTTCATGGAAGCTTTAGCAAATTTGTTCATTAGAGCAATAGCTATTTTTTCCATGGAAGCTCTAGCAATTTTGTTCATAGGACCAGTAGCTAATTTGTTCATGGAAACTACAGAGAAATTTTTCATGAGAGTCTTAGCTAATCTGTTCACGGAAGCTTTAGCTAATCTGTTCGTGAAAGCTTTAGACAATTTTTTCATTGGAGCTTTAGCTCATCTGTTCATGGAAGCTTTAGCAAATTTGTTCATGGGAGCAATAGCTACTTTGTTCATAAAAGCTTTAGAAAATTATTTCATGAGAACTTTAGCTCATCTGTTCAAGGAAGCTTTAGAATTTTTTTCATGGGAGCTTTCACTAATCTGTGCAAGAAAGCTTTAGAAATTTGTTCCTGGAATGTTTAGCAAATTTGTTCAGAGTATCTATATCTAATCTGTTCATGGAAGCTCTAGCAAATGTGTTCATGGGAGCTTTATCAAACATGTTCATGGGAGGTTTAGAAACTTTGTTCATGGGTGCTATAGCTAATCTGTTCCTTTTTAGTTCATTCTATTATGGAAAATTATTCATAGAGGCTGTTATTGATTTGTTCATGCGAACATAGCTAATTACTTTTTAGAGAGAGTTTCACTAATTTCTCCATGGCAGCTTGAAGCTTGGTGAAAGCTCTAACTGTGTTGTAAATGACAGGTATTGTTTGCTTGGTTTGTGAAATATTTTAGTTTACTTGTAAGTTAGAGCTTTGAATAAGGTAATCATGAAAGTTACAATGATTTCTTAATGCCAGTTTGAGCTAAGTCGAATAGAAAAAGCTGGACATTTTCCTTAACCAATTAGTGGAATGGTTACCTACTTTATATATTGGAGCTTTAGCTCATTTTGTTGTGTGATTTTAGCTAATTAACTCATGGAAGTTTATGTCAATCATGTAATGACAGTTTTGGATAATTCGTTGGATAAAGTATATCGATATGAAAGCTTCAGTTTATTTCATAGAATCTTATTTTCATAGTCAGAAAATTATTGAATATTGAGCCAATTAATGAAAGCTTCAGCCAGTTGGAAGTGCCAATCTTTAATTGACAGTTATAGACAATTTGGTTCGTGGAATTTTTAGCCAGTCATTTGATAAAACTATCATATAGTGTGCTCTTGAATGTTAAACTAATGGAATGAATCAGCCAGTTTTAAACCTGTAACTTAATGAGAGCTTTAGCCAGTTAACCTTGTAACCTTTGCCACTCATTTAATGAGAGCTTTAGCCAGTTAACCTGGTAACTTTTGCCAATCTTTCACTGAGAGCTTTAGCTAACCTGTAATTTTTGCCATTCATTTAGTGAGAGCTTTAGCCAGTTAACCTGGTAACTTTTGCCAATCGTTCAATAGGAGCTTTAGCCAGTTAACCTGGTAACTTCTGCCAATCGTTCAATAAGAGCTTTAGCCAATTAACCTGGTAATTTTTGCCAATCATTTAATGAGAGCTTTAACCAATTAACCTGGTAACTTTTGCCAATCATTCAATGAGACCTTTAACCAGTTAACCTTGTAACTTTTGCCAATCATTCTATGAGAGCTTCAGCCAGTTAACCTGGTAACCTTTGCCAATCATTCAATGAGAGCTGTAGTTATCCCTGGTATCTATTGCCAATTATTCAATGAGAGCTTTAACCGGTTAACCTGGTAACTTTTGCCAATCATTCAATGAGAGCTTTAACCAGTTAACCTGGTAACCTTTGCCAATCATTCAATGAGAGCTCTAGCCAGTCTGAAAGCGAATGCTGTGTCAGTCGTGCAGTGAAAGCTGCCTTTGTGAATCAGTCGGCAAAAAGCCGGTTTTCTGCCGGATGCCTTTCCTTTGCCAGTCTATGCATGAAAGGTTAAGCCAGTCTTAGCCAAGGCATCCGAAGGTGATTAAGTGTTAAAGATGATTTGATAAAAGGGCTTAACCTTAAAGGTAGGAATGCAGGTGTGGATCCTAAATGGGTCGAGTTAAAGGGGTGGTTTATAGGGTCCGTTTGGTTACTCGACTCTCTCTCTCTCTCTCTCTCTCTCTCTCTGGGGATGCAGGGGCATTATTTTTATAACTGGATGTAATTTATCTCTCTCTCTCTCTCTCTCTCTCTCTCTCTCTCTCTCTCTCTCTCTCTCTCTCTCTCTCTCTCTCTCTCTCTCTCTCTGTAGGATATAGGTCACAATATTTGCAATAGGAAGATCCGATACCCTTTCTCTCTCTCTCTCTCTCTCTCTCTCTCTCTCTCTCTCTATATATATATATATATATATATATATATATATATATATATATATATATATATAGATAGATAGATAGATAGATAGATAGATAGATAGATAGATATAGGATATTGGCAGTTTATTTGCAATAGGAAGACCCAGTCTCTCTCTCTCTCTCTCTCTCTCTCTCTCTCTCTCTCTCTCTCTCTCTCTCTCTCTCTCTCTGCATACGTGCTTATGTAGGATTTTGTGCATAATCTTTTGGATGGGGAGGACGTATCTCTCTCTCTCTCTCTCTCTCTCTCTCTCTCTCTCTCTCTCTCTCTCTCTCTCTCTCTCTCTCTCTCTATGGGGATGATAACCACTTCAAGATATCTCGAAAAAAGCTTCCTTCAACACGTTTATATAGGAGGAGGAAAATCGATGTTCTCTCTCTCTCTCTCTCTCTCTCTCTCTCTCTCTCTCCCTCTCTCTCTCTCTCTCTCTCTCTCTCTCTCTCTCACGCGGGATGTATGTCAGCATGACGTCACACTTTGGCTTAGCGCTTATCAATACCGCTTTCGACTCAATCGCATTTATAGCGTTCACAATATCTGCATCGTTTAAATTGTCATTATTATTATTATTATTATTATTATTATTATTATTATTATTATTATTATTATTATTATTATTGATCAGTTCCAACACCTGTGGGTTATAGGGTAACCTCATTGTTGCCAGTGACAGAAGTTTCTAATCCAACATTGCGAGTGAAGGGTTTCTTCATTTATTCCTTTTCTGGATGCTAGGTTTATAGTGAATAATAATAATAATAATAATAATAATAATAATAATAATAATAATGATAATAATAATAATAATAATAATTATTATTATTATTATTATTATTATTATTATTATTATTATTATTATTATTATTATTATTATTATTATTCTTGGAGAAAAATCAATAAGTAACCTTCAAAAAAAGATTGAATTTTTTTGGGGTACTTAGTTGGAAGACATCAAGTGTATACATTTGTGTATTTGTGTATGTGATTACACAAATACACAGATATCTCAGACACCAAGGTTTGTTATATAAGGGTCAATAATGGGATATATATATATATATATATATATATATATATATATTTATTTATTTATTTATATATATATTTATATATCAAATCATAATTTTTTTTATCATTCTACATATATTCTATGCACAAGCCAAATATAAAATTTTTCTGACCTTCTTTTAAGCACGCTTTCATTTCAAATCAATTGGAATTACCTGCTAATTGTGATCATTATTCCTTCAATGTATCTAAGTGTCGTTCCAATGCCTTATATTTAAAACAAAAAGAGTCTAGGCTAGTTTTTTTATGCCGAATATGTCGTCAGCATACAAAGGATACTGGATCTCAATGAGGTTTCTGTATTTTGCTCGATCAGGTATATGGAAATAATCTATTTTTGTTCGATCAGTTATATGGAAATAATCTGTATTTTGCTCGATCAGTTATATGGAAATCTATATTTTGCTCGATCAATTATATGGAAATAATCTGTATTTTGCTCGATCAGTTATATGGAAATAATCTGTATTTTGCTCGATCATTTATATGGAAATAATCTCCTGTATATTTTGCTCGATTCATTACGTGGAAATAATCTATATTTTGCTCGATAAATTTTATGGAAATAATCTATATTTTGCTCGATCAATTATATGGATATAATCTATTTTTATTCGATCAGTTATATGGAAATAATCTATGTTTTTTCGATCAGTTATATGGAAATAATCTATATTTTGCTCGATAAGTTTTATGGAAATAATCTATTTTGTTCGATCAATTATATAGAAATAAGCTATGTTTTGCTCGATCAGTTTTATGGAAATAATCTATATTTTGATCGATCAGTTATATGGAAATAATCTATATTTTGTTCGATCAATTATATGGAAATAATCTATATTTTGCTCGATCTGTTATATGGAAATATCTATATTTTGCTCGATCAATTATATGGAAATCTATATTTTGCTCGATAAGTTATATGGAAATAATCTATTTTTTGCTCGATTAATTATATGGAAATAATCTATATGTTGCTCGATCAGTAATATGGAAATAATCTATATTTTGCTCGATCAATTATATGGAATTATTCTATTTTTGCTCGATCAATTATATGAAAATAATCAATTTTTTGCTCGATCAGTTTTATGGAAATGATGTATATTTTCTCGATTAATTATATGGAAATAATCTATATTTTGCTCGGTAATTGTATGGAAATAATCCATATTTTGCTCGATCAGTTATATCGAAATAATCTATTGTTTGCTCGATAGGTTATATGGAAATAATCTATTATTTGCTCGATAAGTTATACGGAAATAACCTATATTTTGCTCGATAAATTATATGGAAATAATCTATATTTTGCTCGATCAGTTAGAAGGAAATCATCTCCTGTATATTTTCCTTGATATATTACATGGAAATACACTATATTTTGCTCGATCAGTTATATGGAAATAACCTATTTTTTGCTCGATTAATTATGTGGAAATAATCAATATTTTGCTCGATAAGTTACATGAAAATGATCTATATTTTGCTCGATCAGTTATATGAAAATAATCTATTTTTTGCTCGATCTATTATATGGAAATAGTCCATATTTTGCTGGATAACTTATATGGAAATGATCTATATTTTGCTCGATCAGTTATATGGAAATAATATCCCCTATATTATTCTCGATACATTACATGGAAATAATCTATATTTTGCTCGATCAATTATATGGAAATAATCTGTAATTTGCTCGATCAGTTATATGGAAATAATCTATGTTTGCTCGATAAGTTATATGGAAATAATCTATATTCTGCTCGATCAGTTATATGGAAATAATATATATTTTGCCCGATAAGGTATATGGAAATAATCTATATTTTGCTCGATCAGTTATAAGGAAAAATCTATTTTTTACTCGATTAATTATATGGAAATAATCTATATTTTGCTCTATTAATTATATGGAAATAATCTATATTTTGCTTGATAAGTTATATGGAAATAATCTATATTTTGCTCGATCAGTTATATGGAAATAATCTTTAATTTGCTCGATCAATTATATGGAAATATTCTATATTTTGCTCGATAAATTATATGAAATTAATCTACTTTTTGCTCGGTCAATTATATGGAATAAAAAAATGGGAAAAAGCACGTTAAAAGAAGAAGAAGAAGAATCTATTTTTTGCTCGATCAATTATATGGAAATAATCTATTTTTGCTCGATCAGTTATATGAAATCAATGTATACTTTGCTCGATTAATTATATGGAAATAATCTATATCTTGCTCTGTGAATTATGTGGAAATAATCCATATTTTACTCGATCAATTATATAGAAATAATCTATCTTTTGCGCGATAAGTTATATGGAAATAATCTATTTTTGCTCGTTCTGGTATGTGGAAATAATCTATTTTTTGCTCGATCAGTTATATGGAAATAATCTATTTTTTGCTCGATCAGTTATATCTAATAATCTATTTTTTGCTCGATCAATTATATGGAATTAATCTATTTTTTGCTCGATCAGTTATATGGAAATAACTTATTTTTTGCTCGATCAATTATATGGAAATAATCTATATTTTGTTCTATCAATTATATGGATATAATCTATATTTTGCTCGATTAATTGTATGGAAATAATCTATATTTTGCTTGCTTAATTGTATGGAAATAATCTATATTTTGTTCGGTAAATTATGTTGAAATAATCCTTATTTTGCTCGATCAATTATATAGAAACAATCTTTCTTTTGTTCGATAAGTTATATGGAAATAATCTATTTTTGCTTGTTCAGGTATATGGAAATAATCTATTTTTTGCTCGATCAGTTATATGGAAATAATCTATTTTTTGCTCGATCAATTATATGGAATAATCTATTTTTTGCTCGATTAATTATATGGAATTAATCTATTTTTAGCTCGATCAATTATACGGAAATAATTTATTTTTTGCTCGATCAATTATATGGAAATAATCTATATTTTGCTCGATTAATTATATGGAAATAATCTATATTTTGCTCGATAAATTACATGGAATAATCTTTATTTTGCTCGATCAATTATATAGAAATAATCTATATTTTGCTCGATAAGTTATATGGAAATAATAAATTTTTTGCTCGTTCAGTTATATGGA
Source organism: Macrobrachium rosenbergii (assembly GCF_040412425.1). Lineage (NCBI taxonomy): Eukaryota > Metazoa > Arthropoda > Malacostraca > Decapoda > Palaemonidae > Macrobrachium > Macrobrachium rosenbergii. The sequence goes on along the minus strand of NC_089787.1, from coordinate 18,901,622 downwards.
AATAATATATTTTTTGCTCGATCAGGTATATGGAAATATCTATTTTTTGCTCGATCAGTTATATGGACATAATCTATATTTTGCTCTATAAATTATATGGAAATAATCTATTTTTTGATTGAACAATTATATTGAAATAATCTATATTTTGCTCGATACATTACTTTGAAACAATCTATATTTTGCTCGATACATTACTTGGAAACAGTCTATATTTTACTCGATCAATTATATGGACAAAAAACTCACGAAATCGCCCAGTCACGGAGCTTTTATATCGATTCGAAATCTCATGAAAAAAAATGGTGTAAATATACAGAGTTTTCTGAAACAAAACTGCAGTACAATCGCCATGCATTTCATTCCATCCACTGTTGCAATGGCTGTTTCTTTCACTTACCCTAGGCAGCCTCATTCCCCATAGCCAACAATATTCCATGCTATTTCGAATATTAACCTATTTATGTAATTTGCAATTAAGAAATGATTTAAATACCTTTTATAGAAATTATTACAGCCAGAGTTCTTTTTATTAACCCACAATGAGGCTGAAGGTAGTTATTGAAAGCCAATCGTTCGTTCGCGTTTGATCTGCGTTGACTATTTGAGACAAACTCGTCTTTTGTGAGTTTGTATTGTTATATTATCGACATAACTCGGAATATTTATGACCTGTATAAGAATGTTTGAATGTTCTTTGTGTATATAAACATTCACATGTATTACTGAAGAAGTAGTTTGGATATTTATCGCAGTAAACCTTTGATATCAGAAACATTGATTTCAGCCAATCCCACCGAAAACCTACATAGTAAGTGGACAGATGGAATGAAGTACATTATAGCTACACTCTTCCATGGAATGAGAGAGAGAGAGAGAGAGAGAGAGAGCGAGTTGTCATGTTTTAATGAGAATCGGTCGAAAAAATATACCCATCTGTACGACTCATGCGGGCATAACTGTTAGCATAAATTGTGAGTAACTGCTCCGGAATACGCCGTAATGCCGTAATGCCCCGGAATGCTCCGGAATGCTCCCAAATGACCACGCTCCTCCCGCCAATTAGGATCTGCACATGCACAGATAAAGAGTTATTAGGCAGACTCCGGCAGAGGAAGACAAAAAATGAAAAAAAAGGAAAAAAAATTACTGAATGGGAGCAGAATATTTGTGAGATAGCGGAAGTAGCCTCATTCGTCATTTTCCGAGATAATTATATCTTTATATTCTTTAGAATAGTCGAGGATATAATTGGTTTCGAACCATTAAGGCAGTTTTTGGGGGAGGGGAGGGGGTGAATAGGGCTTCGAAAGCCCCACGCGGAAATGATGCCGGTCCTGAATTGGTCCTCTCGCCAAACAAAAGATTATATATTTATATGTATTTATATGTGTTGATGGTTATCTTTTTTTTTTCATTCCTTCTTTTCTGCCTGCTTGCTTAAAGATAAGCAGTAGTTTCTGCTTAGCAGGGGGGTCGGAAGGAGGGGAGGGGCTTCCTAAGTAGCAGTCACTATTATTATTATTATTATTATTATTATTATTATTATTATTATTATTATTATTATTATTATTATTATTATTATTCAGAAAATTAACCCCAATTCATATGGAACAAACCTCCAGGGGTCACTGACTTAAGATTTAAGCTTCCAAAGAATATGGTGACTCGAAATGCAAGAACCCAAAGAATATGGTGACTCGAAATGCAAGCATCCAAAGAATATGGTGGCTCGAAAGGCAAGAATCCAAAGAATATGGTGACTCGAAATGCAAGAATCCAAGGAATATGGTGACTCGAAATTCAAAGAATCCAAATTATATTGTGACTCGAAATGCAAGACCCCAAAGAATATTGTGACTCGAAATTCAAAGAATCCCAAGAATATGGTGACTCGAAATGCAAGAACCCAAAAAAATATGGTGACTCGAAATGCAAGCATCCAAAGAATATAGTGACTCGAAATTCAAAGAATCCCAAGAATATGGTGACTCGAAAGGCAAGAATCCAAAGAATATGGTGACTCGAAATGCAAGCATCCAAAGAATATGGTGACTCGAAATTCAAAGAATCCCAAGAATATGGTGACTCGAAATGCAAGAACCCAAAGAATATGGTGACTCGAAATTCAAAGAATCCCAAGAATATGGTGACTCGAAATTCAAAGAATCCCAAGAATATGGTGACTTGAAATGCAAGAATCCAAAGAATATGGTGACTAGAAATGCAAGAACCCAAAGAATATGGTGACTCGAAATTCAAAGAATCCCAAGAATATGGTGACTCGAAATGCAAGAATCCAAAGAATATAGTTCATCGAAATTCAAGCTTCTAAACAATATGGTGACTCGAAATGCAAGAATCCCAAGAATATGGTGACTCGAAATGCAAGAACCCAAAAAATATGGTGACTCGACATGCAAGCATCCAAAGAATATGGTGACTCGAAATGCAAGAATCCCAAGAATATGGTGACTGGAAATGCAAGCATCCAAAGAATATGGTGACTCGAAATTCAAAGAATCCCAAGAATATGGTGACTCGAAATGCAAGCATCCAAAGAATATGGTGACTCGAAATGCAAGAATCCAAACAATATAGTTCATCGAAATTCAAGCTTCTAGAGAATATGGTGACTCGAAATGCAAGAATCCCAAGAGTATGGTGACTCGAAATGCAAGAATCACAAGAATATGGTGACTTGAAATGCAAGCATCCAAAGAATATGGTGACTCGAAATGCAAGAACCCAAAGAATATGGTGACTCGAAATGCAAGCATCCAAAGAATATGGTGACTCGAAATGCAAGAATCCCAAGAATATGGTGACTCGAAATGCAAGCATCCAAAGAATATGGTGACTCCGAAATGAAAGCATCCAAAGAATATGGTGACTCGAAATTCAAAGAATCCCAAGAATATGGTGACTCGAAATGCAAGAATCCAAAGAATATGGTGACTCGAAATGCAAGAATCCAAAGAATATGGTGACTCGAAATGCAAGAATCCAAAGAATATGGTGACTCGAAATGCAAGAACCCAAAGAATATGGTGACTCGAAGTTCAAGAATCCAAAGAATATGATGACTCGAAATGCAATATGGTGACTCGAAATTTAAACTTCCAAAGAATATAGTTCATCGAAATTAAAGTTTCTAAAGAATATGGTAACCTGAAATGCAAGAACCCAAAGAATATGGTGACTCGAAATGCAAGAATCCAAAGAATATGGTGACTCGAAATTCAAGCTTGTAAAGAATATGGTGTTCATATGAAAGAGGTAACAGAAGATAATACGAACGGGAGAATTCGGAGGGGAGAATTCACGGACGGGAGTGGGAGTGAGAATTCGCCGACCGGAGAATTCGGAGGGGAGAATTCACGGACGGGGTAGGGGGCGGCAGAATGAGAATTCACGGACGGTGGGGGGTACAGTGAGAATTCACGGACGGTGGGAGAGTGAGAATTCACAGGCAAGAGATTTCACGAGGCGACTGACAGCTTTTTAATTAAACTTTAGATTATGTATAGATAGATAGATAGATAGATAGATAGATAGATGGATAGATAGATGGATAGATGCCTTCTATGAATAAATTTATATATTTCTTATATCTACTTCCTCTCTCTCTCTCTCTCTCTCTCTCTCTCTCTCTCTCTCTCTCTCTCTCTCTCTCGTGCAAGTTTCTGAGAATAATTCAGGGTCCAATCCAAGGGAAGGATAAATCATCAGGGCTAATGCTGGAGAGAGAGAGAGAGAGAGAGAGAGAGAGAGAGAGAGAGAGAGAGAGAGAAAGTAATAATGCAGGCGAAAGTTGGGCAGTATCTCAAGACAAGGAGAGAATGAACTTCAATAAGAATGTCGGCAAGTATGTTTCAATTAAGTCTTCTGCTCTCTCTCTCTCTCTCTCTCTCTCTCTCTCTCTCTCTCTCTCTCTCTCTCTCTCCTCATGAATATTAATTGCATGGCTCTAAGGGGGAAACGGGAACAGGGGCTTTATGCTTGCCCACCGGATTAGTGGTCCGGTAAGTACTTAAAGAATACACGACAAGGTTTTGATTTTAAGCCGAAGTAAGTTAATCTCCCCACCCCCGCACCCTCCCTCCTCCCTGCAGGACTCTTCAGGACGTTTCCCTACCCTTCCTCTGGTCCTTACCCACCCCTTACATGAACCCCTACACATCCTTTCGCCCTTAGACTTAGCCCTTAGAACCTCCAAGTCACGTACTTTTTCCCATATGTCATTGTTTCCCAAATCGTTTTCCCTTTCCGTCACTTGTCACCAACTTCTTGTAGGTGTCACGTGACGCCTTCCACTTCCCCAGCACAGTAGTCTTCTCTCTCTCTCTCTCTCTCTCTCTCTCTCTCTCTCTCTCTCTCTCTCTCTCTCTCTCTCTCTCTCTCCTTCCTTACGTTTCCCCAGTATCTGAAATCTCTGTCAGTTATTGGCCCTGATTAGGCAGGTTTGTCCTCGAGTTGATGACCTTGTACAGTGTATGTGGTGTGTCCTGGACTGATCCGTGCTACTAAGCCCGGTATTAGCTACAAGACTCGACGCTTTGATATTTTTTGATAGTGACATTGTTCATAGAATTTCTAAGCTGTCTTTTTGGCAGATATTGAACTTAGAGGTTTTGTACCTCATAAACTATTGACATAGTTTATGAGGTACATTAAGAATTCGTCGTTTGTCATGCTGAGAAAGAGATAGTTCAAGGTTTGCCGATCCAGCTAGCTTACAACGAGAGAGAGAGAGAGAGAGAGAGAGAGAGAGAGAGAGAGAGAGAGAGAGAGAGAGAGAGAGGAAATTAAATGTCATAGAAACTCGAGTGGACAGACAAATGTTGATATTTTCGAAGGAGAGGAGGCATAGCCCCCTATCTGCCTGTTTTTGTTTTTCTAAAGTATGCATTCATGGACATTCATTTATTCTAAGCTGGTGGTCTTTAAGGACACGTTTCCCGTACGGGGAGTAATGCCGTCAGTGCACCTCATGTGGTGCACTGTAGGCATTACTGTGCGTCCGTTCATATTCTCTTTCTTCCACCTTACATCCACCGTCTCCCAACAATTGTTGCATGGCGCAACTGCGAGGTTTCCCTTCCGTTACGACTTCCAAACCTTCCTACTGTCAATTTCCGTTTCAGCTCTGAATGACCTCATATGCCCCAGCGCTTGGCCTTTGGCCTAAATCTTATATTTTCTAATTAAAATGATAATTCTTGAAGAATATAATTTCTGCAGCGTGTGTCCATGTGTCCCACAATATACTTGAAAATTATCCTGATTACTGTAAATTTAATCATACCTAATTTCAATTCGTCTCGGCTGAGAATCCATCCCCTTAAAACCAACCGGATCCTATTAATAGGCGATGACCGCAGAGGGGGCTCCCCGCCCCGGGACACAGGGCTCGGAAGGACCCCCTCGAAACTTTAACATGGCCAGGCGGTGTTCCGGGGAAGATCCTCCTTTCACAACGCGAGTAATGGCCGAATTCTCTTCGCTTTCTTTTGAATTTGCGAAACGGATTCCTCTCCAACAACAATGGAGGCTGGAAAATTCAATTCCATTAAGCATTCGGCTCGTCTGGATGGAGAGGGAGAGCTCTTTCTCTCTCCTCTCTCTCTCTCTCTCTCTCTCTCTCTCTCTCTCTCTCTTCTTTCTTTCCCCGCGCTAGTCAGCGGAGGTTTGAAAATAGCGTTCTCGACGCGGGGACGTCACTTCTGGAGTAGTACCCCCTTTAGCCGTCCCGGTCGCTGCTACGCGATTCCGTTTTCTATGAAGGCACCAGAGACTTGGGCCTACGTTACTTTTCGTGACCTGTGTTTTAATGTTTAAAAAATATATTTATTACTGATCTTTATCCGTTATGCTCGTCCATCTATCTTCGTGAAATCTTTCTGTGCAAGTTGTGGACGTTTTGAGAGAGAGAGAGAGAGAGAGAGAGAGAGAGAGAGAGAGAGAGAGAGAGAGAGAGAGAGAGAGAGAGAGAGAGAGGAGTTTTGCTTTGTAGAAACATAAAGTAAAGTGTATATATATATATATATATATATATATATATATATATATATATATATATATATATTGTATATATATATAGATAGATAGATATGCATATATATATATATATATATATATATATATATATATATATATATATATACATATATAGAAAGAGAAAGAGAGAGAGAGAGGGAGATTTTCTTTTATAGAAACAGAATATGATATATATATATATATATATATATATATATATATATATATATATATATATATATATATATTTATTTTATTGTTCGCCAACAGGTGACTACCAAAGGAGACCCCAAGGCTGCTGGCATATATCACCCTGATTGAGGTTGGCGTCTTCTGGTGCCAGAGAAGATACAAAAAAAAAAAAATCTAAAATGGCGAAATGATGCAAGTTAAAGACAATTTTTTCCACTCAGAATATTAGTCTCTCTCTCTCTCTCTCTCTCTCTCTCTCTCTCTCTCTCTCTCTCTCTCTCTCTCTCTGCGAGAGGACACACAAATATCCACATCATCCCATAGTGACCCATTCCTCTTCGTAGATTCCTTCGGCTCCCTCCTCTTCCTCTTCTTCTTCTTCCTCCTCCCTCGAAGGGAGAGAGGGAGGAAGGGTCGTGTTCATACCTCCAACACAAAGAAGGACGAATCTCCTTCCGTCTTCAAACTAATCCTTCTCCGGCCGTGTCCCTTTTATTGTCCCTTTTGTCTGAATTCCCAACAAAAGAAGAGGAACACTAAAAGCCTTTCGGCGGATGATGCACCAGGAATCCCGCCTGATTACACCCGGGCAGCGTTCCACAGCTCCTTCGGGATCCGAAGGCGGAAAACCGCCGCGGGAATGGTTGGTTGGTGGGCTGCCTGCCCGCCGCGCGCCCGATTAGGCTCGGGGACGCGTTCCGCGGCTCCTTCGAAGCCGGGTGGAAAACCGCCTCGGGGATGCAAGTCGTCATTCTTCTTCTTCTGCTGAGAGCTTTTCGGAATGGTTGTTTGGTCAAGTGGGATTGGCTCTTTTGAAGGGGTTTTTATATATATATATATATATATATATATATATATATATATATATATATATATATATATATATATATATATACATTATACCTAATATATTTATATATAAAGATAATGATTTCTATATATAAAATATTCTTCCAGTAATCCTATTTGGTAAAAACAAAATATCCAATTTCTTTAATAGTCCTACATGCCTTGTTATCACTACAACAGCTGTTTTGCCTATCTTCAAATTTATCAAAGATTAATAAGCTACATTCTAGCTGGCTGATTGGTTTAGATTAAGCTGGCCTTATGCCGGAACTGAGAAAGTGTGGTGAGGTGTTCAAATATAGGAGGCATGTTGTGGATCTCAGGACTTAGCCTAACCAACCGGGGTAGTCTTGCGGACTGAAATGTACATCACAATGCAAGGTTTTCACACAAGTAGGCATATCTGGTTGGTCAAGGAATTATTCCCATTTTAGGCTCTCTTGAGTTTTTCTGCTCAGTTAAGCAACATTATGATGCAGAATTCATGTATATATCTATATCTCACTTCACATAAAGTGTGGCTGTGCTAGGCTGTATTGCTACTTTTGTTGGTCGGGTAACTACTGGAGGAGCTTGCCGCCCTGTCTTCTCTTGCTCGCGCGTAGTGTTTAAACACCATGTTCTTTGGAAGCTTGAATGTTAAGTCGATAGCCCCTGTAGACTTGTTCCATAATAATAATAATAATAATAATAATAATAGTGTCCTCTTTTCCCAGGTGGAAAAATATAATCCAAATCTACCACATCATGTTTAGAGCCGGTTGCTAGGTGGCTAAACCTAGAGTTTAGCTCTGAGGAGCTGACCTAAGTTGCTCACTCTGTGAGTGACCTGGCTTGCTTCTGTCAGCTCTTGCTGGGGTGTTTTCTGTGGGGGGTGTCTATGAAATGTTAGTCTGTCGCACTGGTTTACTGATTATCTAGTGTCTCCAATGTAGTTCTTGCTGTGAGTTGAACATGCGTCTGTGTCTGTGGGATCTAGTGTCAGAGCTGTTCTGCATCACCAGAACAGCTACCAGGTTAGGCCTGTTATTATTATTATTATTATTATTATTATTATTATTATTATTATTATTATTATTATTATTATTATTATTATTCAGAAGTTGAACCCTATTCATATGGAACAAGGCCACAGGGGCTATCGCAGTGACTTGAAATTCAAGCTTGCAAAAAATAGGTGTTTATTAGAAAGAAGTAACAGAATGTTAAGGGAAATACTGAAAAAAGAGATCACTTATTAAAAAAGAATAAATAAATGGATGAGAATGTAAGTAAATTACTAAAATAGAAGAATTGAATTATGGCAGTAATGCATTGCATGGTCGCTTGAACTTTTGAAAGTCCAATTCCACTACATCCTCAAGGAGACTGTTCCACAGTCCAAAGGTGTGAGGAATAAAGGCCCTCTGGAACTGAGAAGTTCGACAGCTAGGCAGAACATTTACCCCATATTGGTGCTTATGCTGTTCAGCAAATCTAGAGTCTGTCAGGGATCAATTGTGAATATGAACGATCCCTGTTAAAATACAACTTATGAAAAATTGACAAACAAGAGACCTCTTTGTATATACCGTACATTTTTAAGTTTATCATTTGGCAAAGGGCCCTTAGGCTCACAAATCAACCGGTGATTTATCAGAGGGAATGGCGTTCCTCCTTGTAGGCAGATCCGTCGATTTTAATTGACCTTTGGTTGGTTAGATTCCCCCAAACTTCTTTTCAATTGCAATTTATTTATGATGTGGTCTAAGTAGATATTACTGGTTGATGGATGAATATTGTCGTATTTGTCTATAAATATAAACATTGCAGATATATGTAGTTTATAATTATTTATATAGAATATCTGAAAAGATTCTTATTCTCTCTCTCTCTCTCTCTCTCTCTCTCTCTCTCTCTCTCTCTCTCTCTCTCTCTCTCTCTCATATATATATATATATATATATATATATATATATATATATATATATATATATATATATATATATATATATATATATATATATATATATATATATATACATAGTATATATACATACATACATACATACATACATACATCTCCTGTCACGATTTTGACTCCAACCACCATCTTCATCTTCCTATTAAAACCCCCAATTCAAAGACGAAATCAAACAAGAAAAATAAAACGGCAAACCTGCCTGTCCATACTCCGTCTTTATCAGCTCAAGAACTTTTTTTTTTTTTAAATACAACCGTTTTTTCGAGAGATAAAAACGAAAGTTTTCGCGCCATCCGTCATTGTGGGCATCAAATTCTCGCGCGAGCCGATCGCATCTCCCGGGACCCGCTCGCTTTTTGAGGGGGATGGGACCTCGCTCGTCCGGTTGGGATAGACTCTCCGTCACTGTAATTGACCAATCAATCACCCACTTAATGCTCTCTCTCTCTCTCTCTCTCTCTCTCTCTCTCTCTCTCTCTCAATCCTTTTTAAGATGCAGCCCATGGTTTTAAACTTCGTGCCCTCCCCTTTCTTCATTTATATTTGGTATCTAGTCGGATTACTGGGCGTTTCCATAATCTCTCTCTCTCTCTCTCTCTCTCTCTCTCTCTCTCTCTCTCTCTCTCTCTCTCTCTCTCTCTCTCATGTCCTTCCCAAACGCATACATACATATTATCACTATCCCTTGTTCTTTATTTATGTGGTATAAAGTGTGATGGCTGGACGTTGACATAATCTCTCTCTCTCTCTCTCTCTCTCTCTCTCTCTCTCTCTCTCTCTCTCTCTCTCTCTCTCTCTCTCTCTCTCTCTGTCGTAATGCATGCATACATATTCACACATTTCTGCTAAGTCTTATTCTACCTCAAATACCCACAGTTTCCCACAAAAAAAAGTCCCAGTTTGACGTATGATGAATTAAATACCTTTTAGTCAAATGCTACCAAGTCCTATTTTGCCCCAAATACCCACAGTTTCCCACAAAAAAGGCCCAATTTGATGTGTGATCAATTAAATACCTTTAGAGTCAAATTCTGTCAGGTCCTATTTTACCTCAAATACCAACAGGTTCCCACGAAAAAAGTCCCAATTTGATGTGTGATCAATTAAATACTTTCAGAGTCAAATGCTGCCAAGTCCTATTTTACCTCAAATACCCACCGTTTCCCACAAAAAAGTCCCAATATGATGTGTGATCAATTAAATACTTTTAGAGTCAAATGCTGCCAAGTCCTGTTTTACCTCAAATACCCACAGTTTCCCACAAAAAAAGTCCACTTTGATGTGTGATCAATTAGATACCTTTTGAATCAAATGCTGTTTTATTTGAAAGTCCCATTTTAATTATACTTGTCCTTATTCAAGGATTATTTGAATGTATTTGCAAGTCTCTTATAAACGTATATGCAAATCCTATATTAGAATATCGGACACATTTCATTTTAACATATTCCCTCTTCATTTCTCTTGTATCCCCAAAGCAAATCCTATTTTAAAGGATCGGGGCATTCATTTTTAACATATCCCCTCTAAATTATTCACTTGTATCCCTGTCTTACATTCATAAATTTTTTAAATTACTTAACCTGAATCCCTGTGTTAGATTCATAAAGTCTTTTAAATTACTTGCTTGTATCCCTGTTTTACTTTCATAAAATATGTTTTAAATTTTCTACTTGTATCCCTGTCTTACATTCATAAAATCTTTTAAAATATTTACCTGTATCCTTGTCATACATTAATAAACTCTATTTTGAATTACTTACTTGTATCACTGTCTTACTTTCATAAAAATGTTTAAATACTCACTTGTATCCCTGTCTTACATTCATAAAATCTTTTAAATTACCTTTATCCCTGTTGTACATTTATAAAACCTGTTTTAAAGTTTTTACTTGTATCCCTGTCTTACATTCATAAAATCTTTTACATTACTCACTTGTATCCCTTTCATAAATTTATAAAATATTTGTATCCTTGTCTTATATTCACAAAATCTGTTTTAACTCACACTCTCTCAAAACTGTCTGACTCCATATGTAGTTCCTCACCCAAGTCCCATTCTAATGTATCCCCTCATTATTTTTCACCCAAGTCCCATTCCAATGTATCCCCACATCATTTTTCACCCAAGTCCCATTCTAATGTATCCCCGCATCGTTTCTCACCCAAGTCCCATTCTAATGAATCCCCACGTCATTTCTCACCCAAGTCCCATTCTAATGTATCCCCACATCATCTCTCACACAAGTCCCATTCTAATGTATCCCCACATCATTTCTCACACAAGTCCCATTCTAATGTATCCCCGCATTATTTCTCACCCATGTCCCATTCTAATGTATCCCCACATCATTTCTCACACAAGTTCCATTCTAATGTATCCCCGCATCATTTCTCACGCAAGTCCCATTCTAATGTATCCCAGCATTATTTCTCACACAAGTCCCACTCTAATGTATCCCGCATCATTTCTCATGCAAGTCCCATTCTAAAGTCCCATTCCAATCTAATGTATCCCAGCATCATTTCTCACCCAAGTCCCACTCTAATGTATCCCTGCATCATTTCTCATGCAAGTCCCATTCTAATGTATCCCCGCATCATTTCTCACACAAGTTCCATTCTAATGTATCCCCGCATCATTTCTCACACAAGTTCCATTCTAATGTATCCCTGCATCATTTCTCACCCAAGTCCCATTCTAATGTATCCCCGCATCATTTCTCACACAAGTTCCATTCTAATGTATCCCCGCATCATTTCTCACCCATGTCCCATTCTAATGTATCCCCGCATCATTTCTCACACAAGCTCCAATCTAATGTATCCCCGCATCATTTCTCACACAAGCTCCAATCTAGTGTATCCCAGCATCATTTCTCACTCAAGCTCCAATCTAATATATCCCTGCATCTTTTCTCACACAAGTTCCATTCTAATGTATCCCACATCATTTCTCACCAAAGTTCCATTCTAATGTATCCCCGCATTATTTCTCACCCAAGTCCCATTCCAATGTGTCCCCGCATCATTTCTCACCCATGTCCCATTCTAATGTATCCCCGCACCATTTCTCACCCAAGTTCCATTCTAATGCATCCCCGCATCATTTCTCACCAAAGTCCCATTCTAATGTATCCCTGCATCATTTCTCACCCATGTCCCATTCTAATGTATCCTCGCATCATTCCTCACCCAAGTCCTATTCTATATCCCCAAATCATTTCTCACCCAAGTCCCATTCTAATGTATCCTCGCATCATTCCTCACCCAAGTCCTATTCTATATCCCCAAATCATTTCTCACCCAAGTCCCATTCTAATGTATCCCAGCCTCATTTCTCACCCAAGTCCCATTCTAATGTATCCCTGCATCATTTCTCACCCAAGTTCCATTCTAATGTATCCCCACATCATTTCTCACCCAAATCCCATTCTAATGTATCTCCGCATCATTTCTCACCCAAGTCCCATTCTAATGTATCCCCACATCATTTCTCACCCAAGTCCCATTCTAATATAACGAACATCATTTCTCACCCAAGTCCCATTCTAATGTATCCCTGCATCATTTCTCACCCAAGTCCTATTCTATATCCACAAATCATTTCTCACCCAAGTCCCATTCTAATGTATACCCGCCTCATTTCTCACCTAAGCCCTATTCTATATCCCCACATCATTTCTCATCTAAGTCCTATTCTCTATCCCCACATAATTTCTCACCCAAGTCCCATTCTAATGTATCCCCACATCATTTCTCACCTAAGTCTCGCACCCAGTATCTCTCAACCCGAATCCTCCCTAGAGCTCTCTGGCACAGTGTGTGTGACAAAAGGCTTCATATCCCGTCGTAAAATGCAACAGTGGTTATTGAATGGAATCGTGAATGAATCACTTTGAGTAACTTTCCATCCCCTTCTTTTATTCTTTTTCTTTTTCTTTATCTCGTCGAAAACTAATTGTCCTTTGGGTTCCCTTATCCATCCCCCCCCCCCACCAACCGATTTATGGATTACCTACCTGTTGATGGTCCTACCTGGAAAATTCACCTGGGCGATGATTTATCATCACCCTCCCTGCTTGGTCCTGTCTCTCTCTCTCTCTCTCTCTCTCTCTCTCTCTCTCTCTCTCTCTCTCTCTCTCTCTCTCTCTCTCTCTCTGTAAAGGTTATACTTTTTAATTTATTGAATGTATTATTTGGAGTTTGTTATTGGTTATTTTAAATCTCTCTCTCTCTCTCTCTCTCTCTCTCTCTCTCTCTCTCTCTCTCTCTCTCTCTCTCTCTCTCTCTCTCTCTCTCTCTCTCTCCCTCTCATTGTTTGGAATTTATTAAGACTAATCTCTCTCTCTCTCTCTCTCTCTCTCTCTCTCTCTCTCTCAAGATTACACTTTGGAATTTATTGAATGTACTGCTTGGAATTTAATAAGGGTAGTATTTTAAAACCTCTCTCTCTCTCTCTCTCTCTCTCTCTCTCTCTCTCTCTCTCTCTCTCTCTCTAAGAATTATACTTTTGAATTTATTGAATGTATTCTTTGGAGTTTATTAAGGCTAATATTTTAAAAACACCCTCTCTCTCTCTCTCTCTCTCTCTCTCTCTCTCTCTCTCTCTCTCTCTCTCTCTCTCTCTCTCTCTCTCTCTCTCTCTCTCTCCCCTCCTGCAGTAGTTGGCACGAGATTAGAGGTGCTTCTGAATAGTGAGTTGTGTTTCCCTTTTACCATCCTTTTTTTTTTAGAACAGTAGAGCTTGGAATAGTAGCACTGTCTTCTCTCAAAATAAAAGCACTTGGTTACTGTCGCTTTAAAATAGTGACACTGGGTTTTTAACACTTTGAAATAGTGGCACTAAAGTTATTACCACTTTAAAATAAGCACACTAGGTTATTAACACTTGAAATAGTGGCAGTAGGTTTCTGGCACTTTAAAACAGTGGCACTAGGTTATTAAAACTTTAAAATAATGACATTAGGTTATTATCACTTAAAAATAGTGCCACTAGTTTATAAACACACTTTAAAGTAGTGACACCATGTTATTAACACTTTAAAATAGTGGCACTGAGGTATTAACACTTTAAAATAGTGGTACCAAGGTATTAACACTTTAAAATAATGACACTATGTTATTAACACTTTGAAGTAGTGACACTAGGGTATTAACACTTTAAAGTAGTGACAATAGGGTATTAACACTTTAAAATAGTGGCACTTTGGTATTAATACTTTAAAATAATGACACTATGTTATTAACACTTTGAAGTAGTGACACTAGGGTATTAACACTTTAAAATAGTGGCACTTTGGTATTAATACTTTAAAATAATGACACTATGTTATTAACACTTTGAAGTAGTGACACTAGGGTATTAACACCTTAAAATAGTGGCACTAAGGTATCAACACTTTAAAATAGTGACACTATGTTATTAACACTTTAAAGTAGGGACACTATGTTATTAACACTTTAAATTAGTGACACTATATTATTAACACTATAAATTAGTGACACTGTGTTATTAACACTTTAAAATAGTGGCACTAGGGTATTAACACTTTAAAATAGTGGCACTGTGTTATTAATACTTTAAAATAGTGGCGCTGTGTTATTAACACTTTAAAATAGTGGAACTAGGGTACTAACACTCTAAAATAGTGGCACTAGGTTATTGACACTTTAAAATAGTGGCACTGTAATTGGAAGAGTGGCCCTGCTAATTCAGAAGAGGCGCTGGATTAGTGACGGTCACAATAGTGGCAATTGTCTCGTATACCCAATTAAAATTCCCACCATTTTAGGCGAAAAGATTTGTAGACAGTTAGGGATTTATGTTATGTAATTCTTCTTGCTTGTTTCCATAATCCTTTTTCAAGTTTATTGCATGTATGATTTGAATATTTTAATATTGCATATGCAATGGTATATACATATTTGCTATGTCACAAATGTATACATGTTATGTATGTATGTACATATATATATACATATACTTTGTGTGCATATGTATGTTAATTTCAGTCATAAATTTACATTGAAAATATTTCCCATTCACAAATCAACTTAAACTCAGATCTGAAATGACTGACAGATGAGAGTCAGATTCAACTTTCCTTTCCATAAATGATATAAGATAACGAATCTCATTATTATTATTATTATTATTATTATTATTATTATTATTATTATTATTATTATTATTATTATTAAACTTTCTCTTTTTCCCTGTTGCAGGTAAGTAACCATTGAGAGAAAGCAACTTTCTGAAGGCACCGTCCCTCCCCCAGGTGCCTACTGCCACCAGTACCACCCCCCCAAGGGTGTTTAGACGATTCCCCACTGACACCCCCTGGGGTATAAATCCTCAGGTTATATGGATTCCCACCCATGGCAAAGAGAGTGAGTATTCGGGTTTTGTGGTGAGTTTTTTCGTTTTTTTTTTTTTTTTTTTTTTACAAAACTCGTCCATTTCTAGGTAGGGTATACCAGGGCAGGAAGGGGTGTCCTCACTGAAGGTGAGGCCGGGAAGAAGAAGAAGGAGAAGGAGAAGAGAAGGAGAA
>NC_089787.1:18876025-18881025 GCF_040412425.1 Macrobrachium rosenbergii | reverse complement strand
TGTAGAAATAACTAAAGGACTGTGTAATTTGGAAAAATATAGTGATTTAACGAATGAAGAAGTGAACATGGTTATGGGAGTGATTTATGGAAGTATGAAAAAATCAGACACCACAAACGTCCCCAAAAGATTTATGGTTGCTATTAATGAACTGAAAAAGATAAAATATACACATGACAAAAGCAGATAAATCAGGCGCCCTTGTAATTTTAAATAAAAGTGAATATATAGAAAAATGCAAAATCTTTTAGGTGATGATAACACATATAAAGAATTAAATAAGAACCCGATAGACAATGTGAATAGTGGTTTCAATAAGAAAGTGAAAAACCTGTTAAAAGGTAATGAAAGCCTTATAAAGAAGTTGTGTGTGACCTCTCCATCGCTACCATACATGTATGGTACAATAAAAAACTCACAAAGCAAACTTTCCTGCCAGGCCAATTATCAGTTCAGTTGGTTCCGCATCATACAAGCTAGCGAAGTACTTAGTAGATATTCTCAACCCATTAATAGGTACCATCTCAAATGC
Source organism: Macrobrachium rosenbergii (assembly GCF_040412425.1). NCBI lineage: Eukaryota > Metazoa > Arthropoda > Malacostraca > Decapoda > Palaemonidae > Macrobrachium > Macrobrachium rosenbergii. The sequence continues at coordinate 18,880,493 of NC_089787.1, read as the reverse complement.
AAATATCAAGAATAATGTGGACCTGATAAATAAACTAAATAGTGTAGAGATTAATAGTGAATCCAGGCTTGTAAGTTTTGATGTTGTATCACTATTCACTAAGGTGCCAATAGATGATCTGATGGCGTTTTTATCTGAATTGTTAGAGAACACACAGCTGGATATCCCATTTTCTAAAAGTACTTTAATTGAACTGATTAAATTATGTGTAAAAGATTGTAAATTTGAATTTAATGGTAAATTTTACTCACAAAATTTTGGTATGGCAATGGGAAACCCTCTATCCCCAGTGTTAAGTAACTTATATATGGAATTTTTGAAAAGAAGATATTAAACAACATAATCCCACGTAATGTAACATGGTTTAGGTATGTTGACATAATTTGTGTATGGCCAGGAACCAAGATGTAAAAACTTTTTGCTAAGTTAAATCAATTAGTACCATCAATTAAATTCACGATGGAAATGGAAAATGATGGGTGCTTACCGTTTCTGGATGTCCTCATACGAAGAAATAGTAGTGGGTTTAAATATAGTGTGTATAGAAAACCCACTAACATTTCTTCCTATGTGCATTTCTATTCTGGACAAAGCAATAAGGTTAAAAGTCAGTGTTTTCATCTATGTTTTTAAGAGCATTACGGGTATGTAGCCCTGAATATATTGATGATGAAATAGATAAGATTAGGAATGCAGGCAAAAAATTGAAATATCCTGATAGTGTATTAAACAGTGCATATGAAGCGGCAAAAAAGACTTTATATCAAAACCAGAAAGAACCTTACAACACAAAAAATTTGCTTGTTCTGCCTTATAATAATAGTATGAAAGATATCCCTCATCTACTTAAGAATTTTGGTGTTAATGTCGCATTTAAGAACAATACAACAATGAAAATGTACTTATCAAGAACTCCCAGACAATATTAAAGGGTGTGTATATAAAATTCCGTGTAAGTCTTGTGACAACTTTTATATTGGCCAAACCGGGAAAGCACTGGAAAAAGAATTGAACAACATAAGAAATGTGTGAGATATGCACAAGGAACAGTGGTATATTTGTACATGTTAGTGAGAACAATCATGCTATCAACTGGGAAGGGGCAAAAAGGATTGTATATTCTAATAATGCACTGGAAAGGAACATCATTGAATCTAGCTTCATAAAAGAAAGTTACAACCATAATATGAATATCAGTCAAGGGATGTATAAACTTGATCCTTTAATATCAAAAGAAATTTGTAAATTGTTTAAACTTTAAGGTAGGCAGTAGAGATATATGAAAATAGGATTATCATATTTGTAAACACAGTACGAGGGTAGTAAGGTTAATGAGTTTCCAAACTCCGCCTCCATGACACCTGTCAGGTGTGGATCTGAGGTGGGGTATGGTCTGTTTATCAGCAATGTCCCTGAGAGTCTATTGTGATTTTTAGCCAAATGAGTTTTAAAGGCCACTCCTACCTCGACACCGGCCAGAGTGGGTATATGGAGCCTCTAACGGTTGTGTATGTTCGTTAGTACTGTTCTTGTAGTATATATATTTGTGACTTCTCACACTCTGTATCAGTCCTTCGTCAATGGCTTGGAAATAAAGTCGAAACCGGTCAGGACCTACACCCCGTTTCTTATTTTTCACCTGTGGTAATGTGTGATAAATGAATCACGTACAAAAGTGATAATAATCATATATATATATATATATACGAGTATATATACATACATATAAAAGATTCTGCCCTTCGCCTACAAACGATATTAAATTAAAACATTTTATCAACAGCATTCTGAAAAACATCACACAATAACAAAATCAATCAATGAACAAAACATAAACACACAAAATATTTACGATCCATACACACACACACTTTCGTACACTCCTTAGAATCAATAGATTCCGAAGCAGCGTCAAAGATGTTTGCACTCGAGAGCGTCAGGGATGCGCCTTATCTCCCGCATCTGACTTGAGATGGCCATCTCACGTGGATGGTGCTGGCGAAGATCAGACGATCACCAAAGTGGCGTCGTTCGTCATCTCGTTTTCGTGATTAAATCCTTTTTTTTTTCTTCTTCTTCTTCTTTTAGTTTTCTGGTAGAAGAAAACTCGTTGTGTGGGATTCGTCTGTCCGTCCGCGGTTTTTCTGTCCGCGCTCTTTTCTGTCCGCACTTTTTCTGTCCGCACTCTTTTCTGTCCGCAGTTTTTCTGTCCGCACTTTTTCTGTCCACCCTCAGATCTTAAAAACTACTGAGGAGGCTAGAGGGCTGCAAATTGGTATGTTGATCACCCACCCTCCAACCATCAAACATGCCAAATTACAGCCCTCTAGCCTTCTCAGTAATTTCATTTTATTTAAGGTTAAAGTTAGCCATAATCGTGCTTCTGGGCACCACCGGGCCGTGGGTAAAGTTTCATGGGCCGCGGCTCATACAACATTATACTGAGACCACCGAAAGACAGATCTATTTTCGGTGGCCTTGATTATACGCTGTAGGGGCTGTACAGAAAACTCCATTGCACCGAAGAAACTTCGGCGCATTTTTTACTTGTTTTTTTGAAGGGTTTAATTTTGATTTTAATTTTCACGGTTTTTTTTATGGGACTTTTTTTCGTGTTGTTCCAGACTGAACTTTGTAATAGTAATCATTTCTCATTATGGAAAAGGCATAAAAGTTTTTGTACGCGTGTTTGCATATTATAAACCCTGTCCGTTTATGTATGTAAAATTATACATACATGCACACCATATGTATATATGTAAAATTTATCTTTTTATGTATGTACAAGTATACACAAATACACACACGTACACACAAATACACACGCACATACAGAAAGGACTTTAATGCATTCGATTTTGAAATAAGAGGGCTCTCGTCTCGAAAAGTTTATGTGTATTAAAAAAAATTCTATATATAAAGCCGTTCTACTTCTGTATGTAGACACAGTGCACACACACACACGCACACACACACACGCACACACATACACACAAACAGAGAGGACTCTAGGGCATTCGAATTTGAACTAAGAGGGCGCTAGTCTCGAAAATTTTATGTACATTAAAATTATATATATATATATATATATATATATATATATATATATATATATATATATATATATATATATATGTGTGTGTGTGTGTGTGTGTGTGTGTGTGTATCAAGCCATTCTATTTCTGTATGTAGACACACACACACACACACAGAGAGGACTCTAGGGCATTCGATTTTGGATTAAGAGGGCGCTAGTCTCGAAAAATTTTTGTATATTAAAAAATAATCATATACTGTATATATATAAAGCCATTCTATTTCTGATTGTCGAATCAAACACGCACACACACACACACACACACACACATACAGAGAGAGAGAGGACTCTAGGGCATTCGAATTTGAATTAAGAGGAGGAGGCGCGTATCGAGGTCATCGGAAAGAGAGCGCCAAAAAACCACGAAGCCAAGCTACTTCTTCCTCGAACCGCGTCCTCATCCCTGCGTTTGGCCCCGGCATCGACGACACTCTCGCCCTCGATCGAGATAGAGACCTCTCCACCTTCGCCGTCCGTCAGGTAGTGGCGTGGCTCGCTGGTGAACCCGTTTCTCTGGAATTTCTGCTGGAAAGGATGGTCCACGTGGACCGTTTCCAGTGTCCAGAGTTATATTTGTTTTGGGGGAAGCCATAATTCATTGCCTGGTTCCGTAATCCGTGTGATCCACGAAAGCCTTGTCAGATTATACTGGAAAACGTCATAAGTCTGTTTGCCAGGAGGTGGATTCCAGAGGTCCCTTAACCCCTTTCTTTCTTCCCTCCCTCCCTCCCTCCCTTCCAGTGTTTAGACCCTGCCCCCCCGCCCTCCGCGATCGCCGCTGGAAATGATCGATGACGCTTTCGAACGGCGTGTCGTGTCACTCAGCCCATTGTTTTTCAAGTGGCCAGGTTTCATATATTTCACAGGGAGTAGCAGTCTCCAGTGACAACAGTTTAGTGCCATCTTGTGGCGAGATATTGTCTTATGGCCTAATGCGGGAAATTGGTCCCTGTGCCGGAGGTCACTAAGGCTGGTGGGTATTTGGCGAGGGCCTTCCCTAGCCTAACACGCAGCAGGAAGTTCATTGTTTGAAAATATCGACGTGGACAAGAAAGCGACACATGTAGGAAGAGGAGCCACCGCACGCAGTGTGACGGCGGCGGCGATTCCCCTTCAGGTGGTGGAGGCGGTAGGTGGCTCCGAAGAAGGCGTCGTCGCTTCTTCTCGCTCTCCCTCCTCCTCCTCCTCCTCCTCTTCTTATCATTCGCTCCTGACGGGGAGCTGCTCTCCTCGGCCTAGACGTCGTCCGCCCGCGTGGGATGGTACAGGGCGCGGAGGGAAGGACTCCGCCCGCAGCTGACACTGTCGAGGACAGCATCGTCGTCTCCTGCCGAGGACCTGAGGAGGATTTGGCTCCTGCTGGGAGAGGAG
>NC_089787.1:18858525-18871025 GCF_040412425.1 Macrobrachium rosenbergii | reverse complement strand
TATTCCCCTCCTTTCAGATGCTTTCTTAATTTCCACTCTTTCAGAACTGTTTCTCTTCGTGAAAGTCCTTCATTTTCCCCTTCTTACGAATGCTTTCTTTTCGTGAAAGTCCTTATTCCCTTCTTTTAGATACCTTCTTAATCTTCCCGTTCTCCCGAATGCTTTCTTTTCGTGAAAGTCCCTAATTTTTCCCTTCTTCTGAATCCTTTCACTTCGTGGATACTAATGACTTTTATTAACATTCCCCTTCTTCCAAATATTTTCTTAGTTTTACCCTATTCCGAATGCTTTCTCTTCGTGAAAGTCCGTTCCCTTTCTCTCTGTCTTTTTTTTTTCTTTTCTTTATTTGCCCACGTGTGTGTTGCCTTTGGAAGAGCCGAACGGGGTTTAAAGGGTGAAATATTCCTCCCTGCTTTCTTTCTTTTGATGCAGGTGAGAACCCTTGGCTAATTACAGGTAATGGTGGGACGCCTTGGTGGTGTCAAAGGGAATTTGTTTGAGAGAGTCTGGACTTGGGTCCTGGGTCTTTTATTTATTTATGTGTTTCCTTTCTCTTTTTTATTCCTGTCTTTGTTTTTTTTCTTTATAGTTTTATCTACGTGTTAATTGAATTGTTTTTAGTATTTTTGTTTTTTTTGTACTGAACTTTTTTTTTTCCACGAATGTGCATCCGGCTTCAAAAGTTAAAGCCTTTTAGGAATTGTTTATATATTTATATACACACACATACATACGTACATATTGATGTATGTGTGTATGTGTAAGTGTGTTTGTGCTTGGGAGCAGAAACACAAACAAATGGCTTTTGTAATGTGCTCATTACGCCATTTTTGAATTTTCAGATAAACTAAAATGGCTTTGCTATGTAACACAGAACAAAATTTCAAAGTGTCGTACTTTGTATGAGCTGAAAGGAAATGGCTCTTTTTAGTATTCCAACGAAGCCATTTTGAATTTGTTAGTATAATGGAAATATAACCATAATTTTTCAGTCATTCTAATTTGTAAGAAAAAAAGAAAATGGCGCTTTAATACGTGCTCCTGGAGCCATTTTGATTTTTGGATTTACTCAAATGTACGTGAAAGTGATTCCAATTTCAGTTTATCAAATTCAAAGAGACGCCATTTTGAATTTCAAAAAAACAGTGATTACCTCCCCTTATGCCAAACCTAATTCCAATTTCATTTTCTAAAATCTAAATAGAACCGATTCCAATTTCAGTATATGAATTCTGAAAAGATGTCGTTTTGAATTCCCAAATAAAAAAATAAATACTTGTGGAAGCAACATGATTCAAGCGTTAGTTTATAAAATCTTAAAAGACACCATTTTGAATTTCTAGAAAAAAATTTAAACCCCTTCTATTTCCAAAATGTGCAAAGACGCCATTTTGTATTTCAGTAACAAAAACAAACAAGTAAAAAATGCGCCGAAGAATCGAGTTTTCTGTACAGCGTATAATCAAGGCCACCGAAAATAGATCTATCTTTCGGTGGTTTCGGTATAATGCTGTATGAGCTGCGGCCCATGAAACATTAACTACGACCCGGTTGGTGGCCTGTCCTATATAGTAGCCAGACGCACGATCATGGCTAACCGTAACCTTAAATAAAATAAAAACTACTGAGGCTAGAGGGCTGCAATTTGGTATGTTTGATTATTGGAGGGTGGATGATCAACATACCAATTTGCAGCTCTCTAGCCTTAGCAGTTTTTAAGATCTGCGGGCGGACAGAAAAAGTGCGGACGGACAGACAAAGCCGGCACAATAGTTTTCTTTTACAGAAAACAAAAAACAAAATCCTCAAAGAAATTATTCCTGTTTCAACTTTTGAAATCCGGAAAGACGCCATTTTGAATCTTACAAAAAGCCATCTGTTTAGATGTCAAGGTATCTTGGAAAAGGAATGATTCCTGTTTCAACTTCTAAGGAATGATTCCTATTTCAACTTGTGGGAAATTGTTCTTATCTCAACTTGTTTGGTTGAAAGAAATGATTCCTGCTTCAGCTTGTTAGAGATTATTCCTATTTCAGCTTGTAAGAAATGATTCCTATTTCAGCTTGTAAGAAATTATTCCTATTTCAACTTGTAAGAAATTATTCCTATTTCGACTTGTTAGAGATTATTCCTATTTCAACTTGTAAGAAATTATTCCTATTTCAACTTGTAAGACATGATTCCTGTTTCAAGTAGGAAGAAATGGTTCCTGTCTCAACTTGTGTGACATGATTCCTGTTTCAAGTAGGAAGAAATGATTCCTCTTTCAACTTGTTAGAAATGATTCCTGTTTCAAGTGGTAAGAAATGATTCTAAGTTCAACTTGTAAGAAATGATTCCCGTTCCAAGCAAGAAGAAATGATTCCTATTTCAACTTGTTAGAAATGACTCCCATTTCATCTTCTGAAATCAGAAAAGACGAACCATTTTGAATATGAAAATCCACAGAGGAACCGACTGTGGTTATGTCGACATATCTTGGCAAGGAATTGATTCCTATTTCAACTTATAAGAAATTATTCCTGTTCATCTTTTGAAATCCAAAGAGACGCCATTTTGAATTTCATAGAGAACCACCTGTGTAGATGTCAATATATTTTGGCATAGAAATTATTCCCGTTTCAACTTGTGAATAATGATTCCTGTTTCAAGTATGAAGAAATGATTCCTATGTAAACTTGTTAGAAATGATTCCTATTTGAACTTGTTAGAAGTAATTCCCATTTCATCTCCTGAAATCCGAAGAGACGCCATTTTGAATGAGAAACCCTAAAAAAAGAACCGTCTGTGAATATGTCGACACATCTTGGCGTTTCGTCATGACATATTCCGCGGCGTCCTTCGGGAGGTGCGCGTCCGCCCATAAAGTATGTAACCCTCCTTTGCGTCCTGATTCAAGGGCAGGACGATGTGTCAACAGTCGGATATTTGCTAAATCCCTGCTTCTGCTAAACTTTCGTCCCTCTGATGATGCTTCCAGATCCAGCTTCCTTCTTTGAGCCACTTTCACAAATAGCCTTCATTCTGCTTTTTCTGGGAGTTTTTTTCCTGTGGTTCGTTTGCATAAAGGGTATTGTTTTTGTTTTGTAAATAATAGTAATAATATATATATAATATATATATATATATATATATATATATATATATATATATATATATATATAATTTGTGACAGTGAAGTATTGTGAAACATCAGTCTGAAAATACTCAGGTACACGGCAGTCGGGAAAATAAACAGATAGATACACGACAGTCGGGAAAATAAGCGCTTAGGTACACGGCAGTCGGAAAAATAAGCACTTAGGTACACGGCAGTTGGGAAAATAAGCACTTAGGTACACGGCAGTCGGGAAAATAAGCACTTAGGTACACGACAGTCGGGAAAATAAGCACTTAGGTACACGGCAGTCGGGAAAATAAACACTTAGGTACACGACAGTCGGGGGAAATAATTATGGGAAACTAGGTGAAATAAGCACTAAACTTAGAAAGCGCTCCGGCCATTCCCCATCCCACACACACACACATTTTTTCTTTCCATTTCATTCGGGTTCTTTCACAGGGATCAAATAACTGTGGATGATCAAGTCTGTAATCCTCTTTTCTTATTGGTCGCCCCGACAAAAGATTCTTTCATCGGCGGATCGTCGATTAAGGCTGTTGGCCGATCGACCCGGCCGGCATTGTTCGACCGCTTTGACATTGCAATAAGGTGGGGGAGGGGGTGGGGAAAGGGGTCGAGAATGACTTTAATTCTTGACCTTTTTATCCCGTTCTTGTTTGGTGAGGTGGTTGGGGGGCTAGCAACCTCATCCCAGATTAATCTCCGGGGAACCTATTGATCTCTGAGGTTAATGAGGAACCACCACCGCCAGGAGACGCCCTCCGTAGGGGTGGGAATGCCGTTAGTGCACCTCGCGTGGTGCACTGTCGGCATTACTGAAGGGTGTTTGCATCTACTTATTAGCAATTGACATTTCATCCATTTCTTCTTATTTTCATTCAGCCTTGTTGTCCAACCTCTCTAACTGTTGCTTCTCGTTGCTGTCTAACCACTCTTACTACCTCTTCTGGTTGTTGCACGCCTCAGAATTCCTAAAGCTTCATAATTTTGGTCCTGGACGAAGGTACGGACCTGACTGCGGAACTCTCTACACTCCTGTTTCCATGTTTCACTCTAAAATATGATTTGTTTACATTCCTGGAATGAGTTGGTTTTCTGTAAATAGTTCTTTTAAATCTCTTGATAAAATATGATAATTTATGGATTATAAATGAGATTATTGGTCGAATGTTGACTCGACATACACGCATAGTTATTTATGAAGTACTTAACACAACATGGACGTTATTTTATTGTTAAGCAAAAACACTTAATACCCATAAACATTATTTGATGTAACGCTGTATTGCAAAGGCATATTCATCACTTGCAACTGCAAGGTTACACTGGACAAATATATATATATATATATATATTTTTTTAAGATTTAAACCATATGAAAGTATACCGCAAGTAACTACTTGTCAAACATAATTACGTTTCGTCAAATACATGTGTTATTGATGTCAGTTCACGGTTACAAATGATTTTATTTCACATTTTTTCATTTATACAGTCATTTTTTTTTTGTCCGGTTCACAAATTAGTTTATTTGTCAAATATTCATTTGTAAAGCACATAATTACGATCTGTCCAATGTTCAAATTATGTCTGTCAGTGTTTGATAAGTTTGTACTCTCATATACATGATTATGAATCGTGAAATGAACTTGACAAATTACCATTTTACCAAATATTTCTATCCATTTGAAACAGTCAAATTTTTTTCAGATATTCATCAATTATGATTTGACAAAAATTGATGCATAAGGTACATAATATTTCATCAGATAATATGTACAAATAACTCTTGATCAGATATTTAATATATATATATATATATATATATATATATATATATATATATATATATATATATATATATAAACATCATTACTATTTATTAGACCATTCTAATCACTTCTGTCAGATGACAGAACGTTGCCAGAATGATAATCCGTGTGAAGGAAGCCCAAGACAGTTGCATAATATGAGTGTGATGATCTCTGGAAAAGAAGGGAACTCGTGATGGCAATGCTTGTTCCCCTTTAACCAGTACATAGCATGAATAACATCTCTTACCCTGTTGAAGCGCTCTCTCTCTCTCTCTCTCTCTCTCTCTCTCTCTCTCTCTCTCTCTCTCTCGCCGAGGATGAAAATTCCAATTATCTAGGGTGACACCTTCTCTCTCTCTCTCTCTCTCTCTCTCTCTCTCTCTCTCTCTCTCTCTCTCTCTCTCTCTCATAATGATAACTGCGTTTCCCCCCTTCTTACAGCTGAAATTAAAGACACGTTTTGCAACGAGAAAAGACCAAATATCCTTCCTGTGTGTGTGTGAGAGAGAGAGAGAGAGAGAGAGAGAGAGAGAGAGAGAGAGAGAGAGAGAGAGACTACTTACCAACGACATCTGTCTCTCACACGCTACAGAATCTATAGGACGTTGGGCGTTGGATCCCAAGTGCCCATTGCTGGGAATTGCTGAGAAACTACACCTATTTGAAGTACACTTTCACCTGGACACACCTTGATGAATACACCTGGCGCATGTTGGTGGTGGCCAGGTACACCCTGGCTGCTCCCCTTATCTCTTGCTCAGAGCACTGTCCCTTGCCATCTCTCTCTCTCTCTCTCTCTCTCTCTCTCTCTCTCTCTCTCTCTCTCTCTCTCTCTCTCTCTCTCTCTCCCCGCAGCATCCACCCTCTCCTCCCACTCCATCTCCCAATCTCTCCCCCGCCCACCCCTCTTCCTACGGCTCCCGTCCTTTTCAGAGGTTTCAGGAACTACGGTCAAATATAATGCGAGATGTGTCCCTCTACCTGCCTCCTCCTCTTCCTCCTCCTCCTCTTCTCTCTCTCTCTCTCTCTCTCTCTCTCTCTCTCTCTCTCTCTCTCTCTCTCTCTCTCTCTCTCTCTCTCTCCTTTGTTGCATCCGCTGATATTTCCCGAGCTTGAGAAGGAGAAACATATCTTCCGATTGCTGGGTTCCTTGTAAGACAAGTCATCAGATGGAAAATGCCCCCAATGTGCGCGAGCCGGTGAATAGCGCTTTAGAATATGCATGCCCATACGAATACCCATTGTGTGCGCGCTCGACTTGGGCAGAGGCAGAGCCTGAGAGGTCCTCCTGACGAATAAGTCTGTGTGTGTTTGTGTGTGTGTGTGTGTTTATCCAGTTGTATATTTTTTATATTGGCTGATTCTTTGGCTATAACTTTCACAGCATTCAAATGGGTTGTGGTCATATGTGTCATGTTGGCTCACCAATAGTTCAGGCGTATTTTGACCTTGGTTTAAGGTCACTGGGTAAAGGTTTTACGGAGACTTTTCATTTGTTCCCCAAACGACTTTGCTTGTATTCATTGTGGTTGCCAAATTTGGTGTTTTGCATCACATGAGGTCAAAATGTTTTTGAATTTGACTGCTGGGTTTTCTCAATTTTTAGTAGATAAGCCCTAAAGCTAACTCTCTCTCTCTCTCTAGTTCCTCATTGGACGGGTGGGTATCGTTCTCAGCTAGCACTCTGCTGGTCCCGCGTTCGATTCTCCGACCGGACAATGAAAAATTAAATGAATTTATTTCTGGTGATAGAAATTCATTTCTCAGTATAATGTGGTTCGGATTCCACAATAAGCTGTAGGTCCCGTTGCTAGGTAACCAACTGGTTCTTAGCCACGTAAAATAAATCTAATCCTTTGGGCCAGCCCTAGGAGAGCTGTTAATCAGCTCAGTGGTCTGGTTAAACTAAGGTATACTTAACTCTCTCTCTCTCTCTCTCTCTCTCTCTCTCTCTCTCTCTCTCTCTCTCTCTCTCTCTCTCTCTCTCTCTCTAGGAATTACGACTTTCTAGTTTGTTGACATCTGGTGTTAACATGATTTGTCATCTTCTTGCGAATCCTCTACGAGAAAGGAGGTCCTCCGTGAGCGCCTCCTTCAACAGAATCAGATGTCAATTCCGATCATACATTCAGCTCGTGAAAAGTACGTATGAATGTGGCCGTGTCTGTATGCGTGCAAAGTGTCCTCGTCTCTCTCTCTCTCTCTCTCTCTCTCTCTCTCTCTCTCTCTCTCTCTCTCTCTCTCTCTCTCTCTTCATACACTAAACATTTCAGAAAGGCGAGGAGAATCATACGCGCCCGTGAAACGAAAACACGAATCAAAATTCTCGCGAGCCGGGACATACGCACGATGAGGTGGGTGTATCGTTCGCTCCTTTTATCATTAGATACAAAAGGCAGTCCCATGCAGAAAGAGGGATTTTTTTTTTATCACTCGGACTGGGGAGTTTTATTCCCCGAAAACGGGAACAATGGCCCCCGCCCGGGACCTATTCTCTCGCCCTGTTCTCCTCAAGAACATTTATTATAGAAGTTGGCAAAGACATCCCGCTGTTCAGTAGAACTGCCTATTGGAGGTGGGGGTTGGTTGGGGTTTGGTTTTTGGGGTTGGAGGTGGTGGTGGTGGTGTCATTAAGGATCCCACTGTGGTAAAGTTGGGGAAAGTAGAGTTTTTAGTTAACTCCCTCATTCGTCTATCTTTCTGTCCGTCATTGTGGATGTCTCGCGTACCTTTTCGTCGTGATTTGCTCATGCACGTTTTCGGAACTTGGCGCAAAGGTAGACCGTCACGCATAGATATTATTATTATTATTATTATTATTAGTAGTAGTAGTAGTAGTAGTAGTAGTAGTAGTAGTAGTAGTAGTAGTAGTAGTAGTGGCATTGTGCAAGAACTACCAAAAAGCGAAATTATGGGTCCAAATCCCATAGATTAGTTAACCCTTTGCCCACTCAGAAATTACAGCCTTGACAAGAATTCATGCATACACCACAAATGATTATTCCTTTTCAGACGACACCAAGGCCAGTGACCGTTTAATGACCTTTTAGTGACCTTTTACTGACCTTGGCTATAACCTTCATGCTAAAAATAGCTGCTATGGATGCATTTGTGGTTCCCAAATATATTGGAGAAAATTCCTGAAGTTATTTCCCTGCCTGAATGATCAGTGAGGGAAGTTGGTTGGTTGTCATGAACACACAAATACATGTCGCAAACAAGTTGAATACAAGTCGGAGACTCATTCGCAATCGAAAGCAGTGCTTTGTACTTGTATTTTAAATTTTAGATTATTATCTAAATATATATATATAAATATATATATATATATATATATATATATATATATATATATATATATATATATATATATATATATATATAGAGAGAGAGAGAGAGAGAGAGAGAGATTCAAATACACATGATTCAGTCTACGTATTTGAATCCTCGTAGGTTTTCTCTCCTCTCTCTCTCTCTCTCTCTCTCTCTCTCTCTCTCTCTCTCTCTCTCTCTCTCTCTCTCTCTTTTGAAGATTCAAATTCATATACTTAACGTGGATTAGTTATCTGAATCTTCTCTCTCTCTCTCTCTCTCTCTCTCTCTCTCTCTCTCTCTCTCTCTCTCTCTCTCTCTCTCTCTCTCTCTCTCTCTCTCTCCCCGCTTCCTAGAGGAGGCAAGCACTCGAAAAATAATCTCAGACACAGTCAGTTAATTAAGGGCTGAAGATGTAACTTGTCCTAAATAAGGTAGCCCTAATAAGGTCTTAAATAAGGAGCCAGTAAAAATATTCCCAAAATAAGGTGCCCTTATTAAGGTACCACTTATTAGGTGCTCTTTCAGAGGCGAGAAAGATCCCTTAAAAATGTCTACTTAACGAGGCATTATTGATAAGGCGACTTTTGAACCGAGGTACTTGTCAAAATAAGGTCTCTTTAATATGGCGCCGTTATTGTGAAACCTCCTACCAGGAGGTAGAATTTCTATTTTTTTTTTTTTATTAATTTGTAAATAAGTTTTTTACTGAATTATTCCGTAGTCTAACAAGGTTTATATTCACTGTTTTTATTTTATTTTTTTGTTTCATTTTTTTTTTTTTTTTGCTATTTGGTGATTACTCCCTTAGTTAATAATAATAATAATAATAATAATAATAATAATAAATAATAATAATAAACCTTCTGTGGGAAGAATCCGTATATTTATTTTTGTCTGTTTTGGGTGATAATAATAATAATAATAATAATAATAATAATAATAATAATAATAATAATAATAATAATAATAATAATAATAATAATAATAATAATAATAATAATAATGAAATTGTTGTCCATAATTATTTTTGTGTTATTTATGCGTTACTGTAGACTCAAACTCTTGGTGTTAGATAATTAGTTATTTATGAAATTTATGAGAGAATAATTTGTTATTGGATGATATTCAATAATTTATTAGTTAAAAATGTACCTCCTTTTGGCTCTTAAATTTACGCACTGAAAATTTTGAAGCAGCGAATGATTAAGCTTTCTGTGCAATAACTTCCCTGTAGTAACTGTGATTTCAAAGGATCAGTTTAAAAATTCTCTCTCTCTCTCTCTCTCTCTCTCTCTCTCTCTCTCTCTCTCTCTCTCTCTCTCTCTCTCTCTCTCTCTCTCTCTCTCTCAAAGAAATTAACCATTGGATTAATTTGGAAGAGTCCCCAACACATATTTGATTTTTTCTCACCCTCCCGGATTTGCTCTGGATTACTTTTAATGTTTACAACATTCTCCTCTTCCCTTCACAAATTGTACATTTTTCGGTGGAAGTGACCCTCTTTCTCTCTCTCCCCCCCTCCCTCCCCTGCCAATGAGCACTCTGCCACGCCCCCCACCCCCACCAACTGTTTCCTTGTCCCTACACTCTTACAAGGATCTTGAAGTAGCTTCCCCCTACTTTAGCAGCTGGAAAGTACCTACATGACACCGGCTATGGCTGGCTGCCTCCAAGTCCCTTTTGTCCCCCCTGCGTGTTATGTATATTAATTTTCAAGGCCTCTCTGGCCTCATTGAAACCCCTTCCCCACCCCCTTCCTCCCCCACCCCCACCCGCTGCTTCTCCTGCCCCTCGACCATCCATCCTGTTCCCCATGGGCGAGAGGTAACCGAATATCTCAAATCTCTCTCTCTCTCTCTCTCTCTCTCTCTCTCTCTCTCTCTCTCTCTCTCTCTCTCTCTCTCTCTCTCTCTCTCTCTTCCTAGAACTACACCTAACGATCTTTGGAGAGAGAAGAGAGAAAGAAGAAGAGAGAAAGAATAATTACTGTTGGAATCCTCCCTTCAACGAGTGATGATCAGAAGCGGAACTAATTAAGTTTATGGGTCTGGGCAGCAATAAATACGGCTTATACGCAGCTATAAAAGATTAAAAAGGGAAAAGACAGTCTGGGGAAGTTGTGGGAATAGGAAGGGAGACGCGGGAACTCCGTGGGAACTCCTTTTCTCCTCGGATTTGTCAGATTTTTGTTTCGTCATTTATTTGTCTAATCAGACCTTGCCTGGTAAGGACGAGGATGCGACGTGGGAACTTCTGTTTTCGGATTTTTTTTTTTTTATCCTTATCTTAACCTCAGTAACAACACTTGAATTTTCTGTCATGACCTAAGATAATCTTTTGTCTTAAACTCAGCTAACATGACCTGATTGTTCTGGCTTAATCTAACTTACTTCTTTCTAATGAACACCACAATATTCTTTAGAAGCTTGAATTTCACGTCAATGGCCCCTTGGTGGGCTTGTTCCAAATAAGTAGGGTTCACTTTCTGAATAACAATAATGATAATAATCACTATTCCGTCATAACCTTAATGTTTCTGTCATTCTCAAATCTAACCAGACGTAACCTGGCATGATTTTAACCTTGAAATATAAAACCTAATCAAACCTCACTTAAGCTAACCTAACTCATCCCTAGGTACACTAAGTTTAACTAACCTAACTTAAACCTAACCGAACCTCAGTCGATCTTACTTAATCTAACCGTAGGCAACCTAACCTAACCCATCCTTGGTAGACTAATCAGACCAAAATTTCAGTTAACCTAACTTTAGTTAAGTTTGGCAGACCTAACCTAAGGTAAGCCAGCCCAACCCTATCCAACCCAACCCAACTTAAACCAACCTAACCAAACCAAACCTAGCAAAAAAAGTTGAGAATGGTTGGAACTTTTGTCCTGAGTATAATTTGTTCTCTTCCGTCCTACCCATTTTTTTAGAAAATTCGTCAGAATTACCTTCAATTAACCCGACATAAAATGACGAAAAAAAAGTTTGGGAAGGACATTTTTTTCTTCTTTCTCGGAAATTTAATCAGGTGTCGTCCTCATAATTAAATTTTTTTGGCCGCTTCTCCATTTTTCACTGTTTCCTAGAAGTGATTTTTCGATTTCTTAGAAGGAATTCCCCCCCACCCCAGCCCCCCCAACACAATTTTTTTTAATCTCTGACCACGAAATTAGACTGATTCGTAAGAGTGGTAGTGTCGTCTAGATATCAAATGTGGCCGATGGAAGGCCAACCGCTGGCATCCTTATATGGGGTGGGGAGTAGTGTCCTCAGTGCACCTTACACGGTGTACTGTAGGCATTACTTAAGGTTCTTTGCAGCGTCCCTTCTGCCCCTAGCTGCAACACCTCTCATTCCTTTTTACTGTACCTCCATTCATATTCTCTCTTCCAACTTGCTATCCACACTTTCCTAACACTTGTTTCATAGTACAACTGTGAGTTTCTCCTGCTGTTAAACCTTTCAAGCCATTCTACCTAACTCTCAACCTCCCTTTCAGCCCTGAATGACCTCATAAGTCCCAGTGCTTGACCCTTGGCCAAAATTCCATACTCCATTCCATTCCAGCCCCTGGCACGTGCCACGACTAAGCCTGACGAAAAGGGGACAAAGAACTACGAAGGGAAAGCGTGATACTGAAAGAAAAACATAGTCAGGAAGTGAAATCCGAAGCCGAAGAAATTCGGGGAAAGGTGAGGGTGTAAGTTTCCGGGAAAACTTGGGGAAGTGGAGAGTTCCGGAGTCTGATATTACAGGGAAAGGCAATAATGTAAGCCGTTCTGTTCGTCACCCCTCCCAATCCCCCTCCCCCCAAAATCCCTCCGCCCCCTGGGGTTTTTTGGAGTGTGGCCAAAGGGTTAGACACAAAAGGGACCGTCTCAATCCGATGCGGAATGAATTTGCCTCCACCAATAACAAATTGAAGGATAAAAGCTAGCTGGCATCTCCTCTCCCTCTCCCCACCCACCCCACCTCTCTCTCTCTCTCTCTCTCTCTCTCTCTCTCTCTCTCTCCATAAAGGGAAACACTTCTAAATAGGATTATTTATTTTTCGCGCATAAATTAATCAGAACAATATGTTCAAAGCGGTTTCATCTCTTTTTATCTATCTTTATTTTTTCGCTTTTTCATCAATGGTTTATTTATATAGATACAGAGGCCGACGGCTTAGGCAACCCAGTACCCTATCTTTAGCCCAGACCTGAGGGAAAATCGATAGACACGACACTTGAAGGAGGGA
>NC_089787.1:18843525-18851025 GCF_040412425.1 Macrobrachium rosenbergii | reverse complement strand
TTAAATGGCTCTAATTAGTTCATCTGTTTTTCGGTAATTAAACTGTTAATGACTTGTGTTGCTCACTAATTGACGCCTAATTGAAATATTAAAGAGTTTGTTTTATCGGTGTACCAGGCAAAACGGGACATTGGGCCACTTGTTTGCTCTTTTACGTTTTTTTACTCCTAGTAAATGATGTAGAATTTGCGATGTTAAGCTCCAGGGTCTGATTGAAGTTTGGAGATGTTTTTTCAGGCTTAACACTTGTTTTTTTCTATGAGTAATGATTTTCAAAATACTTGTTTTTATGAAAATGATGATTTTCGAAAACACTAATTTTTTATGGGGAGGATTATTTTTGTTTTTTATTTTTTTTCCTGTGAAGTAATTATTTTCAAAAACACCTGTTTTTTTATGAAGTAACGATTTTCAAAAACACTAGTTTTTATGGGAAGGATTATTTTTGTTTTTGATTTTTTTACCTGTGAAGTTATTATTTTCAAAAACACCTTTTTTTTAATGAAGTTATTATTTTCAAAAACACTAGTTTATATGAAGTAATTGTTTTCAAAAACATTTGGTTTTTTATAAAGTAATGATTTTAAAACACTTGTTTTTTGTGGAGTAATGATTTTCAAAAACACTAATTTTTATGAAGTAATGGTTTTCTAAAATACTTGTTTTTTGTGGAGTAATCACTTTCAAAAGTACTTTTTTTTATCAAGTAATGATTTTCAAAACACTTGCTTTTTATCAGTAATGATCTTTAAAAGCTCTTGTTTTTTGTCAGTAATGACTTCAAAACACATGTCTTTTATGAAGTAATTATTTTCAAAAGCACTAGTTTTTTATGAAGTTATTATTTTGAAAATCACAAGTTTTTATGAAGTAATGATATTCAAAAACACTTGTTTTTATGGAGTGATCACTTTCAAAAACAAAAACTTGTTTTTATGAAATAATGATTTTCAATAGCACTAGTTTCTTACGAAGTATTGTTTTCAAAAACACATGGAGTAATGATTTGCAAAATAGGTTGCACAAATCCGTGTATATTTACCGGAAATGACACTTAGAATTTAGGTAACGGTATGATTTTCACTATTATTGCCCAAGTTAGAATAAAATACTTTTATTAACAATTACGTTCATTAAGTATAATGATAGAATAAGGCCCATTTCTCGATTGTAGTTCTCGGTATCTGGTTAAAAATACACTCACAATCTTTTACGTCCTAATCGTACAGCTTTAGGATTTAATTGTACTCTAAACAATATTTCAAGATTTACGAT
Organism: Macrobrachium rosenbergii; assembly: GCF_040412425.1. Classification (NCBI taxonomy): domain Eukaryota; kingdom Metazoa; phylum Arthropoda; class Malacostraca; order Decapoda; family Palaemonidae; genus Macrobrachium; species Macrobrachium rosenbergii. The sequence goes on along the minus strand of NC_089787.1, from coordinate 18,849,750 downwards.
AAAAAATGTCTTATTTTCAATTCATTTCAAGTTACTTTTCAACCGATGTCTCTCATGTCCCAATGCCACAAAATCATATTCCTCGTCAGTAGAAGAAAACGTATTAAGATATCCCTATTTTTCAACCATACCAAGAATAGCATTCAAGAAAAAAATGTCTCATTTTATCCTCGTCATAAATTAGAATATCTTCAATTACTTTTCACCCTTTTCCCCCCTCGAATCCCCCAACGCTACAGAATTATAACGCCTCGCAGCAGCTTTCAACCAACGCTTCAGAATTATATTTTTCGTACCTACCTGGGTGCTACCAGTAAAAAGCAAACATAGAAAAATGCCCCACGTTTTTTTTAAAAACACTTGGACGAAGGCCCATTGAAACCCAGGTGATTCTAGCTGGGAGATTTGCTCTCCAGACCATTTGGTCACTGGTTTCCCCGTTTACATACGGCGACATCCTTTCCGGCAGAATGGTCTTCCAATAAGCCCTGAGTGGATATCACCCGGGTTTCGCTTTCTTCTCCGGGAATTTCGTCTTTATTGTGTTTTGCGTTTGCACTCTCCAGCTTCCCCCACCATCTCAGCGTTCCTCGTTTATGAAATTTATGGTGTCCAAGTGCCTTGACTGAATTGTATTTTAGCAGATTTTTTTTCTTCTCATTTTTATTTAGTTCGTTAAGAGGATTACACAAAAATGTGTGCGTAGATTGTTTTCGAAAATATGAACGTAGGTGGGTCCCGTGAGTGGAAAGATGGAAGAGTTAATTTTAAGAGAAATTGTCGTTTATAGATTGGATTGTTCAGCCTTAACTGATGTTCAAATCTGGTGTTAAAGTCTAGTCAATTTACTAATTCTGTCTTGAATTAAATTACTAATATTCTTCGTTTAGAAATTCTGTATTATTTTATAATTAAAATGGCCTACTTAACTCCATATGCTCCTTTTGTCATTAACCATATCATGAATATTTTGTTTTAATAAATTCTTTATTTTAGAATTAAAATGGTCATTGAACTCCAAGTAATCTTTCTGTATTTATTCATATCAATAATATTTTTATATTTAGAACTTCCTTATTTTAGAATTAAAATGATCATTGAACTCCTTATCCTCCTTTTGTCATTAATCATGTTAATCATATTATATTAAGGGATTCTTTATTTTAAAATTAAGATGATCACTTAACTGTATTTTATCCCTTCTATCATTAATCATATAATTAATATCTTTATTTTAAATTATTATTTTCGTTTCAAGTCTGTCCCAGTTCCTTTCTGTAGCATCTTATCAAGCATTCCAGTTTAACCTGGTGATGAAAACCTCGCATTGCGTCGTGTCCACAGTTGCTGTCGAGAGAAAAAACAATATTTTGACCAAATGGACCAAAACGGGCCACTGTTTCCCTGTTTCCTTGCTTCCCCCTATTTCTGTTTTTAATCTTGGCCATTCCTCCTCCTCCTCCTGTGATTCTGAAAAGGCAACAGAATTGGTGCAGGCACCTGTTCCCCATTTTTTGGAAAGGGAAAGGAACAGTCTATGATGAGGTTTGGGTGTGATTGCATGGTCATTCTGACTGAGGAAAATGAGAGAGAAAGAGGCGATAATTAAACTGTCCATCACGGGCAACAGGATCTCAATTAAGGGCAGCGATCGGTACCTCATTATGCGTATTCTCCGGGAGATGGATGAGGACGTCGTTCTGCAGGATGGAGGGGCCCTTTTGCAGCAGCCATTTGCCCATAGGCCGAGCGGGATGGACATGCTTCTTTGCTAATTCCTCTCTGTCTCTCTCTCTCTCTCTCTCTCTCTCTCTCTCTCTCTCTCTCTCTCTCTCAGGCTGGCCTTGTGATTCTGTTTCATAAGACTTTAGTTAAAGATTTTAATCCATTGATTCTCTCTCTCTCTCTCTCTCTCTCTCTCTCTCTCTCTCTCTCTCTCTCTCTCTCTCTCTCTCTCTCTCTCTCTCTCAGGCTTTAGTTTGTGATTCTATTTCATAAGACTTAAGGTAAAGATTTTAAACCATAGAATATCTCTCTCTCTCTCTCTCTCTCTCTCTCTCTCTCTCTCTCTCTCTCTCTCTCTCTCTCTCAGGCTTTAGCTTGTGATTCTGTTTCATAATACTTTAGGTAAAGATTATCTCTCTCTCTCTCTCTCTCTCTCTCTCTCTCTCTCTCTCTCTCTCTCTCTCTCTCTCTCTCTCTCTCTCTCTCTCTCTCTCTCTCTCTCACAGGCTTTAGTTTGTTATTCTGTTTCAGAAGACTTTAGTGAAGGGTTCTAATCCATTGATCTCTCTCTCTCTCTCTCTCTCTCTCTCTCTCTCCACTAATTGTATCATCTTTATCCATCTTGTTTCTGAATAGCCAATCACATCTTCTATTTTTACCTCCAGAACTTTAGTATTATTTTTCTCTCTCTTCTTCTTCTCCTCATTCTTTTTCTTCTTCTTCTTCTTTCAGATTCTGAATAAGAGGTTACGAAGTTCTCTGTGGGTGCTAACGAGGAACCATCCCTCTCCCTCCGATCTTTTCTAAAATTATCGAGAGATCGAGACGGGAAGGATTACCAAAAAATAAGCATGGTCACTAAAATGTTGATATTTTCAGACTTCATTCTTTAAAAGATGGATTTTGGGACTGCAGTTTACTAAATCAGTCACTCAGTCAGAACTCAGGCCGGTCCCAAGTTCGAATAAAGGAGCAGGATGAAATAACGCCCACCCTTGAAAAATAACTGTCATCTTCATTTTTTTTTTCTTTCTTAATTATACTTTTCCATCCCTTTTTTTCCTTCTGACCTTTTGCTTAGCTCAAAAAGAATATAATAATAATAATAATAATAATAATAATAATAATAATAATAATAATAATAATAATAATAATAATAATAATAATAATAATAATAATAATAATACAGAAACATTTTCTTGAACTACTATAACTGGTCCCATTCCGTAATGCCTGCTTGATTCACATAAGCTGACGACATTATATTAGTAATATTAATAGATATAGGTAAACTTCTCTTCACCATACGTGTTGGATCATTTGAGGATCCAGTTAATTAGTTGAATACACACACATTATATATATATATATATATATATATATATATATATATATATATATATATATATATATATATATATATATATATATATATATATATATATAAGGCAGTATCAAGCATTATGTAATACTGTAAGTACAAGATAATTTTTGAATAGTTTTTTGTTATATACAGCTAACATTCTTAAACATGCTTGAATTATGTAACTAGGTACATAAAAATAGATTTGTGAATGTTTATACGGCTCCTGATAATATCTAGTTAGGCTTCAAGGTCATCAGGAACCAGTGAAGGATAAACTTCTCAAGACAGCTGAGAAGTTGACACGTTTGGGTCATGTATTATTCGATATAATCGTTGAAATTGTTATTTTATGTATTATTTCTGTTAAGCTGACTGACAGAATGCAGGCTTCATAAGTGGTATTTTAAATAAGTATCATTTGTTACACACGATAATAATGTCTATATATATATATATATATATATATATATATATATATATATATATATATATATATATATATATATATATATATATATATATATATATATATATATATATATATATATATATATATATATATATATATATATATATATATATTTATGTGTGTGTGTGACGATATGATCTGATTCCACTTTCTCCTATTTTATTCCTTTAATTCCAAGTTTTCCACATTTTACAGTTATATAAACAACTTTGAAATTGTATATCTCCACTTCAAGAATAAGTGAATGAATAATCCTTCTAAGGAATCCTCCACAAATTTCCTTAACCCTTTCAATCAACACACCTACAGTATTTCAAATCCATCGATACGTTCTCGAGATATCTTGCCAGTTCGTAGACACAACTGACTACCTGACTGCATGCCTCTGCTAACTGGATTCGGCTCAAAATCGAGTCAGATTTTATTCATAACCATAACTCACGCTGGAGAAAATCCCACTGAAATCCATTTATAAGTCTCTGACATTTTGATAAAAGGGGCAGGAGTCAACGTCATTTCTTCCCTTCGGTGTAAATACCATACCTCCTGCCTTCGGAAACGAGGCCATTAATTTTCTAATTGCGTCCCTGAATGAATGGCGTTAATATAGAAGGCGCTATTTTAGACTTATCGGAACAAACGACAGCTCCCGAGTTCAGGGGGGGGGAGGAAAAAAATGACAGACCCGACGTATAAATGCTACCGCGGGCTATTGTTGTACGCTTTCAATTCAGTCCGAATTAAAGCTGTTATGTAAGAGGGGAGGGGGAAAAAGGAGCTGACCATTGTGCTTGTAGCTCCGGGGAAGGTTTTACAGACGTACAGACGGGGATATTTAGTGTGGATTACGGTATGTTAAACATTAAAGGTGCCGTGTAGGGGGAGGAACTATTGATAAACTCTACGGGGAGAGCTCTCCACATTTGAGTTACTTTAATGCGTCAATATTTTGAAAAACTCTACGGGAACTACTATTCATATTTAACTATCTCCTGGCTTTGAAATTATTGTTATTGATGATAGATACTGACGAATAATCATATTCCAGTTAATAATAAGAGACAAAGACCTATTTGTATTCGTGTTTATGTTTTTATACACTCATTATACATTGTATAAATATCTTTTATGTGAAAACTTGTTTATAACAAAGAGAAGAAACACAAAAAATCTCATTAATGGGTTTTCTTCTTCTTCTTCTTCTTCTTCTTCTTCTTCTTCTTCTTCTTCTTCTTCTTCTCTCTCTCTCTCCCACAGAATAATATGCTATGATCATTCTGAAACATAATGTGGTTTTCCATATAGATTACCTTGTTATGTAGAGATTAATGTTTTTTTCTTAACCTCACCCCTGACTGACAGCTCTCCTGACAAGTTCCCGTCGAGTCTCTCTAAAGATTTTTGGACCTCTCAGAGATGCTATCACCATCACGGCGGTGTCACACGCGTACTTTTTTCCCGGACGCCTCCTTATCCAGAGGCCCCCAAACTTTGAACCATAAGAAGCACACACTTCACTTCTTTTTTTTTTCGTTTTTGCGGTGATGTGGTGAAATCGATTATGTTAGTCTTTCGATTATTATTATTATTATTATTATTATTATTATTATTATTATTATTATTATTATTATTATTTTTATTATTATTTTTATTATTATTATTATTATTATTATTATTATTATTATTATTATTATTATTGGAGAAACAAATCCATAGTTATGAATGGGTACAAATATATTTTTAGAAATTGTACCCATTCATAACTGTGGATTTTATTCTCCATTACAACACTACTGTGAATATTTATTATTATTATTATTATTATTATTATTATTATTATTATTATTATTATTATTATTATTATTATTATTATTATTATTCGTTGTTCTGCAACTGAAATTTCATATCATCGTCAATTATTAGAGTAATTTCTGATCGTTATTCGCTGCATATTATAGAAAACGGCGTCAGATCAGAGAGAGAGAGAGAGAGAGAGAGAGAGAGAGAGAGAGAGAGAGAGAGAGACGTCCTTTACAGAAGACCTTCCCAACACGTGTCTCTGATATTTAAAGAGATCCAGCACTTTGGTGTGTGGAAGAAGGGGGGTCAGGAAGGGGTGGGGGGAAGGGGGAGAGGTATTATTTGTTGGAATTGGGGTATTGTGGACGGAGTTGGGGGGTGGGGGGAGATACTTGTTGGTGAAGTAAGGGAAGAGGATTATGGGAACGGAGACTGATAGGGGCTAAGGCTCTGAGTAGGTAGTATGACTTCATTAAATTTCTCTCTCTCTCTCTCTCTCTCTCTCTCTCTCTATATATATATATATATATATATATATATATATATATATATATATATATATATATATATATATAGAAATCATCAACACACAATCACGTGTGGAACAGAAATAAATTTTCTGACTCACGTCAGGATCGAACCCAGGTATCTCAGGTGGAAAGCCCAGTGGGTAACGCCCTTGCTTTCCACCTGAGAGATGATCCTGATGAGTCAGAAATTTATATATATATATATATATATATATATATATATATATATATATATATATATATATATATATATATATATATATATATGTATAAAATCTTTGCCATCCAAGTCGATTCTCGAGAATCACTGGAGTTCCGTGACTCAAATTGAAGCA
>NC_089787.1:18831025-18836025 GCF_040412425.1 Macrobrachium rosenbergii | reverse complement strand
GCCTTAGTTGTTCTTTGTTTAAGGGAAGAAAAACGTTAATCAACGGAATATTTTCCCCGCAAGGGAACTACTTTGTCTCTGGTATTGTGGTGGTCTCTGTGGATGTGGCTCCCAGCATTGTTTCACCTTTTCCCGTACTGCCAGTTGATACTCTCTCTCTCTCTCTCTCTCTCTCTCTCTCTCTCTCTCTCTCTCTCTCTCTCTCTCTCTCTCTGTCTATGTTGTAATTTGTCTTTGGAAATTTCTTCTCTCTAGGTGTTGCAGTTTGTTAGTAAAGGTCTCTCTCTCTCTCTCTCTCTCTCTCTCTCTCTCTCTCTCTCTCTCTCTCTCTCTCTCTCTCTCTCTCTCTCTCTCTCGTTAGTTGCAATTTTATAATGAAAATCTCTCTCTCTCTCTCTCTCTCTCTCTCTCTCTCTCTCTCTCTCTCTCTCTCTCTCTCTCTCTCTCTCTCTCTCTCTCAAAGAATCTTTTCTCCACCTCTGGGTTTTGCTAGAAATACATTGGATAAAGTATCTTGAAAGCATCAAGTGGAATTGTTGTCCTCCCCCACCCCCCCACCTCCCCACCAAACTTGTAATTGGTTTGTGTTGGAGGGAACCTCCAAAAGTTGGAGAATTATGATAATGGAGATATGTAGCTTACATGTAATTAAATGCTAATTTAGAAATCTCATTAGCTTTTGTTGTCGCCTGTGTGTTTGTGTTTTCTGATTGGCTGATTGTCTTTCGTCTGTTTGTGTTTTCTGACTGGCTGTTTGTGTTATGTCATCTGTTGCCTGTGTTTGTGTTTTCTGATTGGCTGATTGTCTTTCTTTTGTCTGTTTGTGTTTTCTGATTGGCTGTTTGTGTTATTGTCATCTGTTGTCTGTGTTTGTGTTTTCTGATTGGCTGATTGTCTTCTGTCATCTATTGTCTGTGCTTGTGTTTTGTGATTGGCGAGATTGTCTTTTGTCATCTAATACCTGTGTTTGTGTTTTTTGATTGGCTGTTTGTCTTTTGTCATCTATTGTCTTTTTGTCACTTGTCTATTGCCTGTTTGTCTTACGTCATCTATTGTTTGTTTGTGTTTTTTGATTGTCTTATGTCATCTTGTTGTCATCTATTTATTTTGTTTATTTGTGTTTGTGTTTTCTGATTGGCGGTTTGGTCTGATTGTCTTTATTTGTGTTTTGTGATTGGCTGATTGTATGTTGTCATCTGTTGTCTGTGCTTGTGTTTTCTGATTGGATGATTGTCTTTTGTCATCATCTGTGTGTGTTTATGTTTAATTATCGGCTGATAACCTTTTGTCATGTCTGTGCTCATGTTTATACTCTCTGATTGGCTAACTTCCTTTTGTCGTCTGTCTATGTTTGTGTTTCCTTATTGACTGGTTATCTGTTGTCACGTGTTGTCTGTGTTTGTGTTTTCTGATTGGCTAGATTGTCTTCTGTCGTCTACTGTCTGTTGGTCTTTCCTGATTGGCTGATTGTTTTTTGTCATCCGCTGTCTATGTCTGTTTTCTGATTGGCTGATTCCTTTCTGTCGTCGACTGTCTGTGTTTTCTGATTGGCTGATTGTATTTAGTTACCTACTGTCTGTATTTGTGTTTTCTGATTGGCTGATTGTCTTTCGTCATTTACTGTCTGTGTCGGTGTTTTCTGATTGGTTGATTGTCTTACGTCATTTACTGTCTGTGTCGGTGTTTTCTGATTGGTTGATTGTCTTTTGCCATTTGTGTCTGTGTTTATGTTTCCTGATCGGCTGCTAACCTTCTCAATTCTGTGTTCATGTCCTCTGATTGGCTGATTATCTTTTGCCTTCTGTCTGATTGACTAATTCCCTTTTATCGTCGTTTGTCAGTGTTTGTGTTTTCTGATTGGCTCATCGTCGTTTGTCGTTGTCTCCCAGTGTTAAGGTTTTTGATTGGCTGGTTATATACCTGATTCTATATCTCTTTAAGTTTATATTCATCTAGTTACAGAAGTCTGTGAAACAGGGCCACCAAGTGACACTATGTAACCCAGTCCCGAGCAAAGTGCAAGCAGAGAAGTGCCAAGGAAACCTGCAGCAAAAAGAGAGTTCCAAAGCATGACAATTCTTCCCTGTTTTGACGAACTGGCGTATCCTTTTTTTTTTAAGTTTCGTAGTTTTCCAGCCAAAATGTCTCAGTTTTTTAAACTCTGTACTCTATAACATATCAAAATTTCCTAAAAAAATCTTTGAGGCCTATTTTCTCAGATTGGGGAAAAAATGGCTACGCCAGTTTGTCAAACTAGGGACGAACTGAGAGAAAAAGTGACGGAAGCACTGAGCCAATTAATGGAGGCTGATTATTTAAATGAATAAGCACCAGTTATGCTAAATAGATTCCTTTCATTGGAATCTTCCCCAAATCTGGTTCCATATGTTTTGGTCCGCCAAAATTTGGGTTTGCCAGTTCTTAGCTGTCAAAATCTGAGTTTACGAGTTCTTAGCTGCCCAAAATCTGGGTTTTCAAGTTCTGCCAAAATCTGCTTTAGCCAATTCTTAGCTCCCAAAATCTGGGTTTGCCAATTCTTAGCTGCCAAAATCTGGGTTTGCCAATTCTTAGCTGCCAAAATCTGGGTTTGTCAAAATCCAATTCTTAGCTCCCAAAATCTGGGTTTAGCTCCCAAAATCTGGGTTTTCTTAGCTGCCAAGATCTGGGTTTACGGGTTCTGTTCTATTCTTCCCAAATCTGGATTTGCCAGTTCGGGTCTGCTAATATTATATATATATATATATATATATATATATATATATATATATATATATATATATATATATATATATATATATATATATATTATATATATATATTATATTATATTATATATATATATATATATATATATATATATATATATATATATAGGAATAATATATATATATATATATATGATAATTTATACCAGGAATAATTTACCTAAAAACTGATAATTTAGCCAGGCAAAATTATTAATTATTATTATGCATTATTATTATTATTATTATTATTATTATTATTATCATTACTTAAACTTCCTAAGGCATTAAGTTGCATGTGTTTATAAATGTATGAAGTTTATTATGATGTAAACAAACTTGTGTATGGATGTATCATACGCATATGATCATGAATTCGCCTTTCTCATAATGCGCATTTGCATCAATGTGCATTTTTAAATGTGGCAAAAATTCACATAGATATTGGACATTCAGTTGCAGCATTGTATTTCCATCAACTAGTAAATTTAAATTTATCCGTATAGGCTGATTCACATTATACCGTCACGTCAACGACACATCACGTCACGTCACGTCAGCCGTGCCTTGTATTCAAACTATCCATCACAGATCCGTTCAGTTCGTGCCTAGCCTCAACGACTAACAGATTTAACCAATTAAGCGTTTATTCTCAACCAGTTGGGTTATTCTTATTATCCACTATACTCGTTAACCAGTAGAATTTTAAATTTATTAACCAGTGAAGATTGTCTTTTTAACCAAATTGCCCGGAAAGCAATTTCTTCATTAACCAATAAAGACTGTCTTTTAACCAAATTACCCGGATATTTGGTTACCCGGAAAGCAATTTCTTCATTAACCAATAAAGATTGTCTTTTTAACCAAATTACCCGGAAAGCAATTTCTTCATTAACAACGAAGATTGTCTTTTTAACCAAATCACCAGAAAGCAATTTCTTCATTAACCATTAAAGATTGTCTTTTTAACCAAATTCCCCAGAAAGCAACTTCTTCATTAACCAATGAAGATTGTCTTTTTAACCAAATTACCCGGATATTTGGTTACCCGGAAAGCAATTTCTTCATTAACCAATAAAGACTGTCTTTTTAACCAAATTACCCGGAAAGCAACTTCTTCATTAACCAGTAACCAGTTCAGGGAGCCAGTAATCTCTTTTTGTCAATTAGTATTCTCTTTCCTGGTGACCTGTAAACTTCTCGTAACCAGTTATATCTATTTTCTGAATATTCAACCTATCAATCTATAAACTATTATCTTCTTAACCAGATACCTTTTCCTTGATTTTCTCTTTAAACATTAGACGTTCTGTTAACCATCAGAAAATGTTTAGTGAATAACCAGTTATCAATCCCTTCTTGGTCAAATACTTCATTGCATGTTAACCAGTGGACTTTTTCCTTAGCCAGAAAATATTTCCAATATAACCATTAAACTGTTTTCTTATTGACTGCTCGATTTCCCTTGTTAACCAGTAAGCTGTGCTCCAATTAACCAGTTTTCATTAAATAGTTATTTTCTTATTAACCAGTTTTTACTAGCCACTTATTACTGTTAACCAGATTCTTCATTTATAAGTGTAAGATTCCATTCATTCATCCAAGTGAACAATTTTTTAATGAACTAGTTTTTTTCTATTACGCAATTTCCCCATTAACCAGTTTTTTTTATTTCAACCTGCAAATTTGCTTTCACTGAACGAGAGAAAAAGATTTATTTTTCAATCCTGGAGGTAAAATGAGCCGGGCAGGGAAGAGTATCATGTTGCAATTTTAATTAAGAGGACGGATTGTGTTCCCTTTTTACAGTTCCTGGTTTCATCTGCCTGTTTGAGTCTCGAGGAAGCAGAGGGACTGATAATAATAACCAGATCAGGGCTGATTAATGACGAGAAGACGTCTAAAAACGCGGATAATAACATCAAAACTCATTAGAGATCGCCAGAAAAAAAATATGGCGGAAGGGTGAACCATTTTAACTCGACCAAATCCTATATATTTATTTTTATTTATTGCACTTTTCTGCGTCGTTTCGTCTGATATCAATCGCGTGATACAAATCGCTTTCATTTCCTCTCATTAATAATAGCGGGGGTCTCTTGCCCGTGAAAGTCATTTAAGATAAACATATTGGCCGTCGATGTTTTTTTTTATACTTTTTCTTCTTCTTCCTAATTATGTTCTTGATTGAATGCAGGTTGAAGTGAGGAGGTCTGCCTCCGGAATGTCTGTGGGTCATTCGGTCGGGGTTTTGTC